>NC_068309.1:22395087-22655087 GCF_025860055.1 Xyrauchen texanus | reverse complement strand
TGATACCATATATACTTTTTTCCAGACAAAATGCATCCATTTCCATCTTATGAAAGAAAATAAAACACTATGCAACAATATAATGCTTTATTATATTTTCCAAATAAAGCCTTCCACAGTAAATATATAGGAATGCACAAAAATAGCACCAATTCACCCAAATTATAATTTTTCCCAAAGTCTAATTGGGAGGTTGAATTTTTGAAAGAATTAGTCCCCATAGGTTGAGTATTCATTCATATTTTCATCCATTTCATATATCTATATTCTCTATATATCTCATAATGTTTCATTTCAAATATTCATCTCATAGCATTGTTTTTTCCCCCTCCCCTTTTTCTCCCAATTTGGAATTCCCAATGTGCTTTTAAGTCCTCGTGGTCGCATAGCGATTCGCCTCAATCCGAGTGGTGGAGTACGAATCCCAGTTGCATCCGCATCAGAGACCATCAACCAGTGCATCTTATCACGTGGCTTGTTGAGCGGGTTGCCACAGAGAAATTGTGCATGTGGAGGCTTCACGTAATCCACCACAGCATCCACGCTCAACTCACCACGTGCCCCACTGAGAACGAACCACATTATAGCAACCATGAAGAGGTTACCAATTGTGACTCTACCCTCCCTGGCAAATGGGCCAATTTGGTTGCTTAGGAGACCTGGCTGGAGACACTCAGCACGCCCTGGGATTCAAACTAGCGAACTAGTGTACCCCAGGGGTGGTAGCCAGCATCTTTTACAACTGAGCTAAGGTTGCAGATTCATTGCAATGGGCATTAAATCTCAAACTCATCCTCCACAATATTAATCTGCCAGTAGACGGTGGCTATCCACTTTCCTACAGCAATCATGAAGCTGCATTCATGATTCCCTTTAGGGCGTCAACGCCAGCATCAAGTGGTGCTTTTAACTCCACAAAAATCCCTTGCTGACAAAAAGATGATAGTAAAGACTTGACGTGCTTCAGTGGTAATAAAAATTAGTACTTGATTTTTATCACAAGTCCCATCTTGGCTTGTTTTGTACATTAAATAGCTTTAAGAGGTGTTTTCCCAATCACTTTATCACTGAAACAGAGGGTACTTTCACACTGCCACTTCTGGTGCGCACCCGGGTCCAAATTACATCAAAGTTTGGTTGGGTTGGAAGATGTGAACGTTGTCTTCTGAATTCTGGTGCTTCCCTGGGAACCGCACCTGAATCCACTTGAAAAGATGGTCTGAGTTATGGATCATGTGAACATGTATGGTTCGCTGCGGATATGAAAGCAATAGTACCAAATTGGTGAAGTGAACCACTTGTGATGGCGTATAATTTATGTCTTTACAGGCTCCTGATCGCAATTATGGTGTAATGCATTTTTCATATCTGCTTGTCTCCAAACAAATCCCATCCAGCTCACATTCTTTACGTCTCTTGCAATGCATCCACGTGCTCACGGCAGACAAACAGCAAAATTAAAATCACATCATTGCACATTCAACGCAACCGCGGGAGACAATACAAGAATCAAAACAGCTGCCCCTTGTACTAACGCTGATGACGTAATCGGACCACGGTTCTGCCCAAATAATATGATGTGAACAGAGATCAGCGGGGACAAGGGGAGGAAAAAATCTTGGGTCGTGTTCAAGTAATAGAACAAAGTATGAAAACAACCTGAATTACTGCTATATGTGTTGTGAAGTGTAATGACTCTGGCGGACACATCAGAAAGGTTCCGCTTTTCCAACAAGTGTTTATGCTGGCTTAAAATTGTTGTGTTATACTTTAATCGCATGCGTTAACATGATAATTTTGACAGCTCCAATTTTACCAAAAAAATAAAAAAACAAACAAAAAAAAACACCACCTTTAAGGGCTTGTATTATGGAGGACCAAGATACAAAGTTATTTCTGTCTCACCAACAGCACAGTTTTTTCCACAAACATTTGAAACAGAGCAGCAGAGGTGAGGTGCAAAAAGATATTTTTGTGAAATGTATCAAATATTTAATGAACTGCAGCGAGTCTTAAAACAACACTTAATCGTAATGCTTTTGAGTATGTTATCACACCTCTGCACAAAATGAGCCAGGTGTTGAATCATGTCAGACCTTGAATTACATAAACAGAATTATCGCCCACTCTCTCTCTCTCTCTCTCTCTCTTCCTCACTCACTCTCTTTCACCCGCTCTTCTGGCAGCACACCCACCCAAATCCTCACGCTCACTAATCCTCATGCACTGCCAAAAACGAATCACCATATTCTGCTTTGCCCTCTCACACAAATATGCCATTTCCCGAGCAGAAAGCCCTTGGGTCTTTATCGATTCTGCTAAGCTTAAGACAGAGCAACTTTAGAGTGAGGCAAGTGCTCATGGCTAAGTGGTTGCTATGGGTGTACGTTTATGTGAGTGTGTGTGTGTGTGTGTGTGTGTGTGTGTGTGTGTATGTAAGTGTAAGTGTAAGTGTAGAGGCTGTTACCTGAGGGGTAAGGCTGAACTCAGGTGATTTCTCACTGTCCGAGCTGTTTGTGCACTCACTAAGCGGTTTGGACAGCTGTCTCTCTTTCATTGGGGTCCCTCGAATCATTTTGGGGGTGTGACCACCATCTAGCCTGGGGAGAATTTCACAGCTGCATTTATTTATTGTCATATCCTCCCCCTTTTATATCAGCATGTGTATAAGATACTAGAAGATCAAGGAACAATCATATTTAAGATAAAATATTCAAATGGCCATTGGAATAGCTCCAATTCAGACATTGAATAATTTACACACACCTTGGCAAAACTCTTCCCACACTTTTTGACCAATGAATTTCCATGACTTTTATATCACTTTTACAGACGTTTGTGATTACTGGAAAAGGATTTTTAAAAATAATTTTGATTCAAATGGATATACTAATGAATCAACAGACCGATTTATTTTTTCTTACCGATTCATTGAAAAGGAATAACTTCCTCACAAATCGGACATCACACAATGGATTGCAAGCAATTTTTACTCTACATAAGAACAATATATAGAGTATAAATAACTAGAATATTCCAGTCATTTGTCATTTCTGGAAAGTGATTTTAAAAAATTATTTTGATTCAGACTGAATCACTAATGAATCATTCAGACCAATTTGTGAATCATTTTGACCAATTAACTGAAAAGATGTATTTGCTCACAAATCAGACATCACTGTGGCTTGTAAGCAAGTTCTACTCCACACAAGCTCTAACCAAGAGCAATATTTAGGTGATGAAATATATCAGAACACAGCATAACTAGAAAAATTTATAAACACAATAGAAATTTCCATAACTAAAGATTTTGTTAATTTCCATCACAATTCCACAACCCTAACAGTTAAAGACAAGGAAGTGTGTACATAGTTTGTGCATGAAATACAGGTTTTGTGTGTGACACTAACCTGGGAGATGGCATGTTGTTGCTACTGCTCCTCAGTGGGGTCCGGGGCCTCTCCGCCACAGATACTGTGATACTAGGGGTGCCGTCTCCCATCACCTCCACTTCATTTTGTTTCTATGAAATGAATGTCAAAAATACTAGCTTACCGAGAACAGAGGAATATTGCTACAGACAAAAGGGTCAGGTGGGGGCTAAAAGAGAAAAAAACAGGACAAGGTGGCATAAGTCTCACCAGTGTGTCCATCTCTGAGAAAACATCATCCAGGTGTGCACTGGGGGAACGCTGGATTTTAACAGATACAAGCCGTTCGCTCTTCTTCAGAAGCATAAATGGAGAGGAGAAAAATTTACAAGATATGATAATTAATGTCATGTATTATACACCACTTATCCAATCAAAGTAGAAGACCGGAATAAATTACGATATTTAGTAGTGGTCGACCGATATGGGGTTTTAATCGCCGATTTTAGCCTTTCTCCATTTAAGTACTTGACTTTAACTATAAACAAGTCATATTTACATTATATTCATGATGTTAGTCAGAGAGGAACTGGCCCCCAGAGTGAGTCTGGTTTCTCCCAAGGCTATTTTTCTCCATTAAATCAACATCTTATGGAGTTTTGTGTTCCTTGCCACAGTCGCTTTCAGATTGCTCACTGGGGTTATTAACACAATTATTATTTAATTACTTATTTTTAAACACGATTAACAATCGTATTTTATCTAATTACACAATGATGATTCATCGACATTATAGACATTACAGTTTTATCATCGGTTAATGCCGATATTCTGTAAAGCTGCTTTGAAACGATGTGTATTGTGAAAGGCGCTATACAAATAAAATTGACTTGACAAGTAGATCGGAGCTGCACATTCATGACAGGATATGGTCTCCCGAGAGCTTTTCAAACATGGCCGACAGTGGACTGACTTGCTAGAAAGACTTTGGTCACACTCACGCACTTGCACAGATCCAGCACAAGCCTCAATCTCCTGACAGTTTAAACAGCTTGGATTGCCTGCTTGAATTGTTGTTATGATTTGTGAAACAGAGGAACTATTGATCCTACAGTTTTGAGTCTGGCTGATAGAATAAACACCTCAGATGAAGATATTAGATGAGCGCTAGATGGGAAGAAAAACACTGTATTTTCATGAGGCTCGTGAATTACATCCGTTTAAACTATATATCAGCATATTTGCAGACGGTATATAACAGAAGTTTTATTTATTTATTTAAGTGACAGGGAACTGTTGAGGAGAGACTGTTAGAATAGGTGCTTTAGAGGAAGATAAAAGAGTGCTCCTCCACAGGATGCTGAAATTGGAGGTATGTGCATATTTGCAGGCAGTATATGACATTAGTTTGATTGATATTTTCCTTTTTAGAAAGTTAATTTACAGGGAACTGTTGAGGAGCGTGAGGTAGAATGAAACAGATGAGCACTTTAACATTGAGCTCAAATGCATCTGCCATGGCTCGGATATGCAGACCGTTTAAATGAGACTTAAATGAGTTATTGTAGTAACATGAACGTAACAACGTGAAAAGACCTTATTGTGCTGTTGAACTAAATTTCAGCACAGCTGTATTACCTATGAAACAATGGTGCAGCTGAATCATGGCCATGCTGTAATTCGGTTCAACAGCACTCTTGTTAATGTGATATTGCCAGAAAATTATATAAAACACAAGAAATAAGGCAAAGAAGATTCAAAGCTCAATGGTGCCAGAGCTGATTTAATGTCTCTCTCTCTCTCTCTCTCTCTCTCTCTCTCTCTCGCTCTCTCTCTCTCTCTCTCAAAGGCACTCACAGGGCTCAGTCGTTCTTTGCTGAGGCTGTACCCGCTATTCAAGTGACCAAACTCCATCTGAGAGTTGGACTGCGATATACCTTCAAAAAACGGCCTAAAAAACAGAAAACACACAAACAAAGATCCAAGGTCAAAATAAGAAATAGTTTGCCCACTCAGTATCTGACTAAAAAATGGTCAGTCGAAACATCAATGAAGGCCAAAGATATTTTGTCAGTTAATTTGACATCTGCTGCATTTATATATTCTTTGTGTACCATATAATGTATACCAGAAGCCTTTATAACAATAGCACTACATCGATTGACTGCCTACTCTAATGTAGGCACAAATATTTTTATAATGCACAGCAAACACTAAATACATTTCTGAAAGCACCAGAAGAGTTGCATTAATACTAGCTAGGTAATGTTGTACCGAAGTTTTGGTTTGGGGGTGCTGAGAACACTGTCTGTTTCTTCCATCTCTTGGCCACTGTCACTCGGGTTATACATTTCAAGACTGTCATAGAGCTCATCCAGGTCCTCTTCCACATCCCGGATCTGCTCCTGGGACACATGATCCAAACCAAACCCCACCTACATGCATTATATTTCCCATCAATCACACATCAGCATGGAAACTGTGTTAATGATATAGACTACATGGTCAAAAGTATATTGACACCGAACACCACACTCATACAGTATGTTTATTATTGTTAAACATTTAATTTCAAATTCATTGGCATTAATTAGAGATGCACCGATGTATCAGCCGCTGATATTTATCAGCCAATTACAACCATCAGCAAATTGCTTTTAATCATGAAAATGCCTATATAAAAAAACAATGTTTTTTTTAATCATTAATTATCATCACCCTATGTAAAAAAAACTCTGAATTCAAATACACAATCCAGACATAATGATGAATGTAGAAGGGTTGACACTCCTAAGAACATTAGTTTATAATTCTAGTTCTCACATGAGGAAAAACTGTTGTTACAGATGTGACAATTGTGAATAAAGCACTTACCTATACATGATGAGGTAAACCTTCCAAAACATTTCACAAACCAGCAAACTTTGACTTAGACATTGGTATAGGTATCTATTAAGGCTACACGATTGATTGTGTTAACATTGAAATTGCAAAATGGTCTTGGACGATTACTAAACCTTAATAGACTGCATTCATCGATGTAGTTCATGGAAATTATTTATTTTTAGATCAATAAAATAAAGCTTTTGTACATCTTTGTACATTTTTAAAACATAATTTCTGACCAAAACAGTGATTTGATGACAAAAGGTAAGTTGCAAAAATATCGGTACCATTATTAGCCAATAGTTTTCATATTGGTGCATCCCTAGCATTAATCCCTACTATACTACTGCTACTTTAACAACTTCTACTCTTATGGGAAGGTTTGCAAAGAGGCTTTGTCATGCTTAAACAGAGAAGGGCCCTCCATAAACATTTGCCATAATGTTGGAAGCACACAATTATCTAAAATGTAATTCGTCTTCACTAGAATTACTGAAAACCTGTTAATTAGAAGGGGGTTTCCACATACTTGTGGCCATGTAGTTTATTTTGAAGGAGAACAATGAGATCAGCCAATCAGATTAAGATATGAACATGAACTGTTCTGAGTAACCAGTGAGTGGACAAGGATAGTCAAAGTTCACCCAACCTTCAAGACAGATGGGTGGAAAATGGAAGGAAAAAGACCTTTAGTAAAAGAAAAGGTAAATGTACAGTCATAAGGGTAATGGGTAAACAGAAAGATAGGATGCATAAAAAACACAGAGACTGCAATTACCTCATCAGACACTTTGAACCATTTCACCAATGCCAAAAGCTTCTGTTTGATGTTGGGTTGCTGGATTTAAAACACAAAGACCTTGTTAAACAGAAAACGGGGGAGTCAAGAGCTAACAGACTGAAATTAACAGCGTATCTGGAGGACAATGGCAGGGAACAAAATTAGCATCGAGCAGAGAGTGAAAAAAAAAAAAAAAACTGTCACAACACGCAGAGCGCCCAGTGAGCTGGCACAGGGAGTAGAGGCTTGTCGACTACAAGGAATGCACAGGAAAACAAACTAGACTTGTGATAGCATCTGAGAGGAGGAAGTAGATAACCAATGTGCTCAGAAGCCTCATCCCTTGAGGTCTATAATTCTACAATTGCATCTGCTGCTTTGTATAAAACAGAACATCAGTGACCTGAGGGAGAAAAATACAGTTGGTTAGCCTCTTGGCTCTTGACAAAGCCGGAGTCACTTACATTAGCTCTGGTGATGGAGGCTGTGGAAGGGAGTTTACGACGAGGTTTCTTCTTCCTCAGCTCATCCTCGTCATCGTAAAGGTACTGCCCAAAAATAATAAAACATCAATTTCTTTATATTTATTTTATTTTTTCTCTCAGGCCAGAGCAGTGGTTTGAAACTGGTTTTGCTTCAGGACCCACACTGGACTTCAAGTGGCAACCAAACTCATTTCATAAATTGTTTCATACAAAAGTAAACAAATAAAAGTCCTTAAAATAAATTTTTTAATTGATATGCACACAATATACAAAATTATTTACATGATATAGGCTGAAAGAGAAATCCGACTTTATTTTAGTTTTCCTACTTTATAATTTGAATGTTTGGTTTCTAAATGTCTCCTGAATTTTGATGGTTTTATGCTCTCGACAGCCGGATTTTGATTGGATGCACAGCCTTTGACGTAAACAGCAAAAGATATGGGAAGCATTTCTTCTTTATATAGCACGTCTAATTACTTTGTTGTCTCCTAACTAGATTTCTTTAAATGGTTAGTTGTACTTTATTATTAGCATTTAACATTTTGGAGTTTTCTCCCTGCTGTCCATGACCCTATCAGATCAGACCTGCAACCCTTTTTTGGGCCACGACCCATCAGTTGAGAACCACTTTACAACCAAAATAATAAGTTACAGTCTTTACTCATAATTGTATTATCGGATTATCTCATCTGAATATTTTCTCAACAAAATGGTGTCTTTCATCACAGGTCTTACCTGCCCCTGTAGGGGGTCATCACTGCCATCCTGCTCAGACGAATAGCTTTCCTCTTCCTCCTCAGAGTAATTGTCAATGTCTGGTGAACGATCTGAAAGGAAAAAAACAAGAACAGTGACAAATATTTAACAAGAGTCTTACTAAAGGACTTGCAGGATGCCCTCAAAAGTTTAAAAAGCAGCCTTGGCATATTTTTGTATATTCTCATTGGCTGGTTCAAATAGGGATATACAGTGAGGTTCAAAAGTCTGGAACAATTGTGAAAATGCTTCTAAATTGCATTTGTTTTATTTAATATGCCGTTTCATAACAAATTGTATTATCAGCATGGCTGTCACTTGGTTTTAAAAAGTGGTGGGGACAGTTTGGAGGGGAGGGGGGTTGTTGGATGATGTCACAAAGTGGAAAAAAAAATTTGCAGATAATGTCAAATGATGACTTTTTAAAGGTCATTCTTGATGACCAATTCAAGCACTCCATTAAATATTTCACATAATTAATGAAATTATGTCAAAAATAAACTCAATTGCTTGATCGCCACTTATAACCCACACAAACAAAATAGAAACACAAGCTCAAGAACGGGAGACTAAGCAAGGGAAAAAAGTCACTCATTAATTATGCCTATTATTATCAGCATAACATTTTAAGTGATAAGCTTATTAAATTAACATGAATTTCAAAATGTTTTAGCATTTGGTATGTCTCCTTTTTGCTGTAATGACAGCATTCAATCAAGCTGGTATGGATTCCACAAGTTTGTCAGCAAAACCAAAGTTATCCAAGCATGATTTGATGTTCCAAAGAGCATCTTGTGTGCTTCAAAGGAAGCAAGGAAAACTGCCTACAGAGTACAAAGTCCTACAGAGTTAATAAGGTCAGTGTCATGAATGTGCTTGTTTGTTTTGTGACCAAACAAGCACAAACAAGACCAAAAAGTGTAAAATCATATACATTTCTTATTAATTTTACAACAAAAATTGTATTTCCAGGTTTAAATTAGATTTTGATCCCCAGATTTTTACACTTGTATTTTTAAGTGTCCCACTCTTGCCTGATAGTTTGGCCTTTGGTCCCTCCGGGTCGATGGGCTGACTGGAGAGAGAATCCACCCGGATCTCAGCAACAAGCACTGCTGTGTCCTTCACTGTTGTGTGCAAACCCAACACATGAGCACCTTCTGTAGGGTGCTGCATCACCTATGAGGAAAAACAGAGAAGCCATGAAGATTAAAAAAAAGTTTAATTAGTTCACTAAATTAGTTTAGGGTTTGCTGCAAAATATACTCAATATATTTTATGGCCTACTTGAGAAAGATTTACACAAGAGCAGTAAATAAGAAAAGCATTCAATTGTGGGCCAGCTGCTGTCTTCAGAGCCATCGTGGGTTTTTAACGGCTTCTTACCTCAGCCATGTTTATCAGTCCTAGTGCAAGAGTCTTATAGCCCAGTATAGTGCGATTCTTGTACCGCTTGCGCCTCTGAAGCATGATCTGAAGCTTGTTGGCATCTCTCTTCAAGAAGTGTGGATACTGAAATAAATATGGAATAGAAAATGTAGTGCAGGTTGGATCTAATTCTTTAAAAAACAGAAGGGCTGAATCTCAGGCGCTTCAAATAACAAGAAATATCAAAACAAAAACATTAATACCTAATATATTTAATCTGAAAATGTCCATCAAGTACTAATCTCATCCCAAACATGCACACAAAGCTAACCTGCAGGGAAAAGGTGAGCTGAAGATCAGTCTCTGTAAGCCCAGATGAGGACAGCATGATTTCATTTGAACGCAAAATACGCTTTGAGCCCTAAAGAGACATTTACAATCATTAGTGACCTAAACGTAGATTAATCACAGTTTCACCATTTCAACGTTAATAAAACAGATACTCTTCAATAAATGACATGCTTTAAATTTTGAGTTTCACCTGAAGTTTGACTGCAATGACCACTGATGTAAGGTCTCTGTCCAGCTCTTTCAAAATCACTAATTTTTTGAGAGTTAGACTGAGAAGTCTGCAAGACAAAAAGAGGTTTGGGGAAAGGAAGGAGAGAGATTGGGGTTGTTCCAAGGACAAGTTGCTATGGCAGCTGAATTAACAATAGGTCCCCATATTGCTTATACTGTCTACAGTATAGAGTGGACATATTGGCCTCAAATCCAAGATGTAATTTTGGCTGACATTTCATCTAAAGTTCTAGACAACAATTGCAACCTTTTGTACTGTGTGGAAAGACCAATGCCATTATGATATATGATATTATGACGTTTTAATATACTGTAGGTCAATCACAATTACAAATCTAATGGTGGCTTGTGGGCTTAAGATTCAAAAGACAAGCTATCAAGTAATACGTACAGAAAACTAATTTGACTGGAACTACAATATTCAGCTTTGCACCTACTGCATATCAACAGCTTCCACTCCATGCTTCCAATGGAATGAAAATAACAAGTAATTTATCTCCCCTCCAAATGAGATATGACATCCTATCTCCACTTAGCAACAGACATGGGATTTCATGTCCCAAAAAAAATTTCTTTGAGTAGGTGTGCTGAGATGTTTTTGGCCTAAAGTCAGGAACACTACATTAGAGATATTAGATTAAAGTGATAAAACTGAAAGTGGCACAGCACAAGCACACCCAGTTTCTGTGACAGCTTGTATTTTCACACAATGACAGTGGGATGTTTCAATCAATTTTAATATATACAATACACATGCATTTCCATACCGCTTTAAAGATTATGATAAATGTAACACATTTAGACGCATAATACTGCTGTATACTGTAGTCAGAATTTGTGTTAACCATGATTTGTTTTTAGTTCTTTAAATCTTTATTCATTTCCATTGCCTATTTGTGTCAAGTCCAGTTTCTTATTGTAGACCCAAACTCTATATCAATGTTCTGGAAAATAAAAAGAAACAATAGATAAATACATAGCATAGAGGAATTTACAATCTAATCTGTCAAAGTAACAGCTAATGATTATTTATAGTGCAATCTCAGACTGTGTATTTCAAAAGACGTTGAAAATCACTCTTATAATCAAGTAAATTAACTGGTACTGGATACAATTAGATAGGTAACACACAAAATCGACATCCCAAGATGCTCAGACTAGAGGTTGACCGATAGTGGATTTTGGAGGTGAGACTATGAACAAGCTTGAAATACACTTATATAAGGAATCTTTTTTTGAAGTGATGGAGACTTGGCTCCATTGCAAATATCTAAGCATTTAACAAACTAAGCTTTTTATACCCGATATATTCACTAGATTACACAGTATATTTCAAAATATGAGGATTATTATTATTATTATTATTATTATTATTATTATTATTATCATCATTCACAAGACATGAAGTTGGAGACACGACGCATGTGCTGACAGGGCACGCATTCAGTCACGTATTTGTTTTCATGTCCTCGCTTCAATTTAGAACTCTTGATTATCTAATCAAAATAAACTTCATTTGAGGATAAAAATATGGATGAATACTGTCAGTAATTGACTGTTTTTATTTTACTTCTAGAGGCCACTAATATTTGTAAAACCAAGTTGTTTTAACAGCAGAATCCTCCAGCGCTGGCCACAGAATAACACAGAGGAATAATACAAAATAAAAAACTATCTGCATAGATTTTTGCTGATGACAGATCCTTCCAAAAAAGCAACTATCAGCACCGATTAATCTGTAAAACCAATATATCAGCCTATCTCCAGCTCATAAATCCCATGATGTCAAGCTAGGCTAAATGACCACAGATCAGCAGAGACACAAATACAAACTAGCATCTTGAACCCAGTCCACTCTTCAAAGTGATCCACAGTGAACACATACGATTATGGGTCTAATTCACTTACAAGTCTGTCCCTCTGCATTAGTGTGTAACTCGAGAGCAAGGAGACTCCAGGCCAGAGACAGGTAATGAAATTGGGAGAGGATGGGAAAACCAGACAAACATCTCACCTACCACTGCTTATGCAAGTCATTGGAAAATAATAAGTATGCACTTAAGACTGCAGAATTTTATATTAAGTAATAATTATCCTGGTTTATTTGCACTGAATCTACACACTGACTTTGTCTCTAGTAAAAATGTATTAATGTACTTTGTCATTAAGAATACCTTCAAACAGTATCCTAAACCTTGAAATTTCTTCTTTTTAAGTAAGAGCATTATGGAGCCAGTGTCATAGACAGAGACAAGAACAAAATGTCTTCATTGTGAAGTAATGCTCTTAAAATGATCCTCCTTAGTGTCTGTCACTCCAATTCTGCTTCACTTCTCTTCTGGCCCCTTCTTACAGTCAGCCTCTTTGCCTCTTCATGGCCATTTTCTCTTCCACTCCCTGCATTAAGCATCCCAAAGCACTCCTCTACATTTTCATATCACAATCCCTTTATAGAGGATGAAAGTGGATAGTAAACATACAGCAGTATTACTGGAGCACACATTTTAATATAAAACATGAGCAGACTTTGTTTAAATGAAATAAAAAAAAGAGCTTTTTCCTACTCTTGTGTTCACTACAAAAACAAACTGTATTCAAATTATCATTGTACAATTTCAATCATTAAGAAATTATTTTTAGCTCTGCAAAATCCTGTTTGTTTTGGAGGTTAACATACTTTCATTAGTAGCTTACTATTTTTTTTTACCGGAGTGAGGTTAAAAGAGGAAGAACATGATGCAAAGAGAGGAGAAGTCAGTTATCAAATCAGTGAACGTTTCAACCGTTTCTAACTTGAGAAAATGTTCTTTGATATAACACTAAAAAAATTTTTGTTAGGTAACCTGACAAAAGGTGCTTCATGCTGCCGCATCTAAACTAACTGGTTTAATTTATGTAAAAAAACAATTATTTAATGTTACTGAATCAACCTGATTACATTAGGCTACACCAAAAAATTGCATTCAACTGTACATTAACGCATTTTGCAGCGTAGAAAATAACTTAAACTGAATTAAATAGAAACGGTTTAAAGGAACAATACAATTAAAGTTATTGTTATTGAATTGTAAAACTATATTGTTTAATCTTTCTTTAGTTTAATGCAGTGATCTCTTGCAGCGCAGCGTGACGTGGATTAACTATTTACTGTGTTACAATGTAGCTCTTTTGCAACTCCACACAGCGCGTGTCTACTAAACATTAATGAAAGAAACGCTCGCAGGCGCACGCATGCACATACCTGGGCACGCAGCTCGGGGATGAACTGTCAATCTCCCATGTCGCGAACAGGTTCATCTGAAACGGGCGACTCGAAGAAATCGTGACCGACCTAAGAGAATGCAGGTGGGGAGATGGAGCTCCCGGTCGCTGCTGAATCCCTCCTCGTTCCGACATGCTGAAGTCTCGAGATCTGTGTTGTCAATCTTGGTCAGTTTATACGCTCGCTCGCGAGTGTGGTCTGAGTAAATAATGACACGTTCATGGCACGAGCCCGTTTACGTTCCCGCCTCCGCTCAACCCTTCATTTATTCCAGTCATGGAGTTTTTTTTTCTCAGCGCTCGACTGTCTGTTCAGCAACACCGGCTTGTGATCAGCTGAGCGTTTTAAAAGTAGCAGGAAGCGGAAATCTCTATAAAAATCATATAGAAAAGTAACGCCTCTCGCTGAAAACATCCAGCCACGACAAAATGCCATGAATTTGAACACTTCGTGCGCGTTTGTTAACATGCGCTGCAGCGCGAAACGGATGTCTTTGAACGTTGCGTCGCGTCTCGCGCTGAAGCGCCGCGTTTTTTGACGCATTGAAATGCTTCTCGAGACATCTGCATCTGCTGTAGGCCTATTTGTTGTGCTGCATTTAGCTTTTTTTAACGCAAGAACGCGGTCGGTCTGAACGACCCCATCACTGCAGGCGCGCGACGCGTTTGCTTGCAGGGTACAGCTTAATTGATTACAATGGGAGCATTCTAGTTCCTCACATCGTTAGTAATGTAGATGGGATGTAAAAAACAGGGAAAACTGACAGTGGGTGACTGTGTTCCTTTTTCAGATTCAAGGTACGAGCATCAGATTTGACTGCCACCTGTCACTATTTGTATTAAGATATGTCCGTGGAATCACGTGTTTAAATATTTAAAATGAAAACGCTGCCATAATTTACTCACCCTCATGCCATCCCAGATGTATATAATTTTTTTTCTTCTGATGGACACAAACAAGATTTTTAGAAGAATATTTAAACTCTGAAGATCCATACAATGCAAGTCAGTGGCGATCAGATCTTTCAAACTCCAAAAATCACATAAAGCATCATAAAAGTAATCCAACCGACTCCAGTGGTTAAATCTATATGTTCAGAAGTTAGGAGTGGGTGTCCTTTTTAAATCTCCACTTTTACTATCACATGCTTAAAGTAAAAGTGGAGATTTATAGGAAGAAATGATTGAAATATTGATCTGTTTCTCAACCACACCTATTATATCAGTTCTGAAGATATGCATTTAACCACTGGAGTCATATGGATAACTTTTATGCTGTGTTTATGTGATTTTTGGAGCTTGAAAGGTCTGGTCACCATTCACTTGCAATGCATGGATCTGCAGAGATGAAATATTCTTCTAAAAATCTTAATTTGTGTCATCAGAAGAAAAAAATCATACACATCTGGGATGGCATGAGGGTGAGTAAATGATGGGCTAATTTTCATTTTTGGGTGAACTATTCCTTTAACAGGCAACAGCACATCTACAGTTTGAATCATATTTGTCTCTCTCTCTCTCACACACACACACACACACACACACACACTCACACTTTTCTCCCTCGATTTTTTCTTAAACACAGCCCACTCAAATCTATTATGGTTGTGGCAGCTTCTAAAACACTGCAGCCACCCACGCTGTTACTGTTTGTAGTTTATCTCTCCTTGACAGATTGAAGCCAGAGAGAAGTTAAGTTTCATGACATGAAGTCGTGAAACATGCAGACCGCCAGGCAGTGGTGGATTTAGGCAAGGGCGACATGGGCAGCTGCCCAGGATGGCATCTTGCGGTTGGGGGGAGCACTGTTCTAGCTTGTATGGCACCCAGGGTGCCATACAAACTAGAAACGCTACTGCAGCCAGGGATTAAACAAAAAGAACCCAAACCCAAAGTTCCTTACACCTTCAGCATTTTAATTATTTTTGATCAGCTGAAGCTGAATACTTATATCCCTGCAGTGTACCCTAATGTCTACTGACTAGTGGTGAATCGATATGGGTTTTTCAGATGCTGATATCTAGAGAGCAAGATGGCCGATATAAATGTTGATAAACATGCTTCAATTAAAAAAAGCAAATCAGATGTACATACAATTTCTAAAGGGAAGCAAACACTTATTTTCTGCAATATTTACTCAAATGTGCATAAACTTGAAAAGAAAAAAACATAGTGTTGACTATTTTATATACAGTGCATCCGGAAAGTATTCACAGCGCTTCACTTTTTCCATATTTTGTTATGTTACAGCCTTATTCCAAAATTGATTAAATTAATCATTTTCCTCAAAATCCTACAAACAATACCCCATAATGACAACATGAAAAAAGTTTGTTTGAAATCTTTGTAAATTTATTAAAAATAACAAAACGAAAAAATCACAAGTACATAAGTATTCACAGCCTTTGCCATGACACTCAAAATTGAGCTCGGGTACATCCTGTTTCCACTGATCATCCTTAAGATGCTTCTACAACTTGATTGGAGTCCACATGTGGTAAATTCAGTTGACTGGACATGATTTGGAAAGGCACACACCTGTCTATATAAGGTCCCACAGTTAACAGTGTATGTCAGAGCACAAACCAAGCCATGAAGTCCAAGAAATTGTCTGTAGACCTCCGAGACAGGATTGTATCAAGGCACAGATTTGGGGAAGGGTACAGAAAACTTTCTGCAGCATTAAAGGTCCCATTGAGCACAGTGGCATCCATCATCCGTAAATGGAAGACGTTTGGAACCACCAGGAATCTTCCTAGAGCTGGCCGCCAGCCAAACTGAGCAATCAGGGGAGAAGGGACTTCGTCAGGGAGCAAGAACTCAATGGTCACTCTGACAGAGCTCCAGTGTTTCTCTGTGGAGAGAGGAGAACCTTTCAGAAGAACAACCATCTCTGCAGCACTCCACCAGTAAGGTCTGTATGGTAGAGTGGCCAAACGGAAGCCACTCCTCAGTAAAAGGCACATGATACCCCGCAATGGAGTTTGCCAAAAGGCACCTGAAGGACTCTCAGACCATGAGAAACAAAATTCTCTGGTCTGATGAAACAAAGATTGCAGGCATCATGTCTGGAGGAAACCAGGCACCGCTCATCACCTGGCCAATACCATCCCTACAGTGAAGCATGGTGGTGGCAGCATCAGGGATGGATTTCAGCGGCAGGAACTGGGAGACAAGTCAGGGTCGAGGGAAAGATGAACGCAGCAATGTACAGAGACATCCTTGATGAAAACCTGGTCCAGAGCACTCTGAACCTCAGACTGGGGCGAAGGTCCATCTTCCAACAGGACAACGACCCTAAGCACACAGCTAAGATAACAAAGGAGTGGCTATGGGACAACTCTGAGAATGTCCTTGACTGGCCCAGCCAGAGCCCAGACTTCAACCCGATTGAACATCTCTGGAGAGATCTGAAAATGGCTGTGCACAGACGCTCCCCATCCAACCTGATGGAGCTTGAGAGGTCCTGCAAAGAAGAATGGGAGAAACTGCCCAAAAGTAGGTGTGCCAAGCTTGAAGCATCATACTCAAAAAGACTTGAGGCTGTAATTGGTGCCAAAGGTGCTTCAACAAAGTATTGAGCAAAGGCTGTGAATACTTCTGTACATGTGATTTTATAAAAAAAAATTATACATTTGCAAAGATTTAAAACAAACTTTCACGTTGTCATTATGGGGTATTGTTTGTAGAATTGAAGAAAATATTTAATTGAATCCATTTTAGAATAAGGCTGTAACGTAACAATGTGGAAAAAGTGAAGCGCTGTGAATACTTTGCAGATGCACTGTACATTTAGGAACTGACACAGAGGGACGTTTACACTTCTGTTAAACAGACAAGCAAACATGGTTATTGGCCAAGGCCGATAATCCCAAAATGGACAAATATCTGCTCATGAATCGGTCTATCACTACTGATGACTACCATGGGAATTTTCAGGACTTTCCTATTTCCTATAGCTTGTTTGGAAATGGATTTGTGCATACAGGTGAAACTCGAAAAATTAGAATATCGTGCAAAAGTTCATTAATTTCAGTAATTCAACTTAAAAGGTGAAACTGATATATTATATAGACTCATTACAAGCAAAGTAAGATATTTCAAGCCTTTATTTGATATAATTTTTATGATTATGGCTTACAGCTTATGAAAACCCCAAATTCAGAATCTCAGAAAATTAGAATATTACATGAAATCAATAAAAAAAAAGGATTTTAAATACAGAAATGCCCTCTGAAAAGTATAATCATGCATATGTACTCAGTACTTGGTTTGGGCCCCTTTTGCATTAATTACTGCCTCAATGCGGCGTGGCATGGATGCTATCAGCCTGTGGCACTGCTGAGGTGTTATGGAAGTCCAAGATGTTTCAATAGCGGCCTTCAGCTCTTCTGGATTGTTTGGTCTCATGTCTCTCATCTTTCTCTTGGCAATGCCCCATAGATTCTCTATGGGGTTCAGGTCAGGCGAGTTTGCTGGCCAATCAAGCACAGTAATACCATGGTCATTGAACCAGGTTTTGGTACTTTTGGCAGTGTGGGCAGGTGCCAAGTCCTGCTGGAAAATGAAGTCAGCATCTCCATAAAGCTTGTCTGCTGAAGGAAGCATGAAGTGCTCTAAAATGTCCCGGTAGACGGCTACGTTGACTCTGGACTTAATAAAGCACAGTGGACCAACACCAGCTGATGACATGGCTCCCCAAACCAACACAGACTGTGGACACTTCACACTGGACTTCAAGCATCTTGGATTGTGTGCCTCTCCATTCTTCCTCCAGACTCTGGGAACTTGGTTTCCAAATGAGATGCAAAATTTGCTCTCATCAGAAAAGAGGACTTTGGACCACTGAGCAACAGACCAGTTCTTTTTTTCTTTAGCCCAGGTAAGACGTTTGACATTTGAAGCCCATGTCCAGGACCCGTCTGTGTGTGGTGGCTCTTGATGCAGTAACTCCAGCCTCAGTCCACTCCTTGTGAAGCTCCCCACACATTTGAATGGCCTTTTCCTGACAATCCTCTCCAGGCTACGGTCATCCCTGCTGCTTGTGCACCTTTTTATTCCACACTTTTCCCTTCCACTTAACTTTCTATTAATGTGCTTTGATACAGCACTTTGAGAACATCCAACTTCTTTTGCAATTACCTTTTGAGGCTTTCCCTCCTTGTGGAGGGTGTCAATGATGGTTTTCTGCACAACTGTCAGGTCAGCAGTCTTCCCCATGATTGTGAATTCAACTGAACCAGACTGAGAGACCATTTAAAGGCTCAGGAACCCTTTGCAGGTGTTTAGCTGATTAGAGTGTGACACTTTGAGCCTACAATACTGAACCTTTTCACAATATTCTAATTTTCTGAGATTCTGAATTTGGGGTTTTCATAAGCTGTAAGCCATAATCATCCAAATTATATCAAATAAAGGCTTGAAATATCTTACTTTGCTTGTAATGAGTCTATATAATATATTAGTTTCACCTTTTAAGTTGAATTACTGAAATTAATGAACTTTTGCATGATATTCTAATTTTTCGAGTTTCACCTGTACATGGCAGGTAAAACCAGGGGTGCAACAGGATTATATTAAATGTTTGTTTCGGTCTGCTCTGATCTTTGGATGTTTGACTCTCATATACACAATAGACACCTGAAGCCTCCCACACAAATAAACGTTGAAGACCTTACATGCTGTAGCTTTAGTTTATATATTTTGGGTACTGAAATCATTCAAACCTAAGCCCAGAGCTCTCAATCTCTCTTCTTGGGCGGTGCAATATATGGGTCATATTTAAAAATACTTTCAGGTGACTGTCACATTGCAGCCTTTAGGGTGTTATATAAAAAAATATTTTACAAGACCGATCAAATTCCAAACAGGTAGGCATTTTATAGTACACAATTCAGTCATTGTTTGGTCACAAAATCAGGTATTGTATAGTCTCCAAATAAATAAAATTAACCACGACCTTATGAAATTAGGTGGTAGATTGTAGTAACTCCCCATTTATTTAGCCTTCATTTTACTATTGAATAATTTTTTATGCATTTTAAATGAGGCAGGTTAAGCACTATTTAATGTTCTACTTTATGTTGAACGGGTTATTTTGTATAATAAAAAAAAAACAGAATTAACGTTATAATTCTGTAAAGTTGAGAAGGATATATAGGTTATGGTTTCAATATACTTACCCAAATCTGCAATGACTAGGCCTACAGAAATAAGATGAGCGAGTAGAATTTTATTGAGAATTGGCGGGACATAGTGGCCCAGAAGTTGTCTCCGATTCGTTAGGTACGATCGGTCTAATTATTCACCTGTTTTAATTATTCACTGTGTATTTTTCACATCAAAAAGTTTCTTCTTGCGATTATTTAGATCTGAATAATTACCCAGGCCACAACTGAAAAGCTTCCGATGTTATCACGTAGCACCTGTTACTTTTCTCCGCGCTTGACAGGATGGACTAATCACAGTTGTTTGCGATCACTCATAATGGCATTTTTAATTAAATGATTTCAAAGCGATTGAGTCCACAGATTTACCTTTGTATTTCAGGTACCAATCTTTAGAATTAGTAGACTTTAAACGATTGTAGGCCTATGTGTAGTGTACAAATGTCTCTAGTAAAACTAAACAACATCTGGAGATTTAAATGTGGCTCAATGGAGGATCCTGCTTTCTGAGCAAAGAAACTCCCCTGAAGAGTTTTTTCCTCTTCAAAAAAATAATTATTTCAGTAATATTTTGAGACTGTTTTACTGTACACTCACAAATGCTGCAGTCACCTACTATGATACCGGTTGTCTGAATAGGACCTCACTGCAAGGACTGTTACAACAGGATTTGGAGTGTCATTGTAATTGATGTTACAATCACAGATTTTTATTACTTTATTTCTTCTACTGAACACAAACAAAGATGTTTACAAGAATATTTCAGCTCTGTAGGTTCTCACAATGCAAGTAATTGGTGGCCAGAACTTTGAAGCTTCAAAAATCACATAAGGCAGCATAAGTTATCCATACAACTCAACTTAAAATTACTTAAGATGAGAAAAAGTTCAATATTTGAATAATAATTTTACTGAAAATTTGAATAAAAAGGACTTAAATATTGATCTGTTTCTCATATCATGTAGCTTCTGAAGACAAATATTAAACCACTGGAGACATATGGATTACTTTTATGCTTCCATTATGTGATATTTGGAGCTTAAAATTCTGTTCACCTTTCACTTGCATCAAGTCAGAAAGAAAGTCATTAGTATATGATGAAGTAATTTTTATTTTTGTGTGAAATATCCCTTTAATATGTGGTTACACCCTCATCTTTTACAGTCACTCTCCAGTTGTTTAATTCAGACATAAGTTAAATTACTCTGAATGGAGCCCTTTTGTGGAACAGGAGTTGCTGGCCATTTGAGGAGTGAATGGGACCAGAATGAAGGAGTTGGTCAGAACTATATGGCCCTGAAGTTCTTAGGCCAATAATTTGAAGCGTTGCATGCCCATTGCTTTTGTCTGTTTGAAGATGAAACATTCCCAGCCCAGCTGTCTTCTTTAGGATTTGAAGAGCTCGGCCCAGGCTCTTCCAAAACGAAAGGTGTCCACTGGATGAGGCCCATGGTGAGATCATAGAAACTGAATAAACCAATTGTAAACTGTCAAACCTACCTGCCAAAATCAAAAAGCTAACATGTACAAACATAACATACATTTACATAAATAAAGTCATGTTATTGCTCACATACTTTAGGCATTTGCATAATCTTTAATATTCTGTCTCAGCTCTTTTTACTGGCAAAATATTATGACACACAGTAACGCAGATTGGTTATCATCTAGTTATGTATCAATGAGATGTTCCAGAGATTTCTATACCCTGTCTGACACTTAGGTCTTCTCTGTGTACCCCAGGAGTACCGCACTTTATCACAGATGGAGCCACACGCACAGACATTAGCCAAGGAGCTTAGGCAAAACAAGCATGAACAATTTGGAACAGAAAGAAAATAAGATAAAAGTAAAGAAAGGCATGAACCAAAACGGACAAAAAAACCTGCATGTTTTGACTCTTTTGGCATGTGTTTTTGCTATGATAACTTTGGTAGGTATCTAAAGGCCCAGGTATACTTTGTTTTTGCACGTTCCGGAAGTATGTGCACTACAATTGCTTTATGACACTGTTTTAGTTCAGTCAATGGCCACGCATGCGCAAACATCAAGCCACGTGGCTGTGCTGATGATGAAATTTGTGTCACGCATACTGTGCGCAGAGTGATCATTAACGTGGACACACTAAGTATACTTTGGCCTTATGAATACAAGCTGAAAATTTATCACATGGTTAAATGTATAGTTTGTCCAAAAATAAAAATTCTGACATCATTTACTCAACCTCATGTTGTTCCAAACCTGTATGACTGTCTTTTTTAATCTATGGAACACAAAAGGAGATGTCAGGGAGACTGTTATCCTCAGTCACCATTGACTTTCATTGCATCTTTTTTCCATACAAAGTGATTGGTATCTGAGACATGAGTCATTCTGCCTAACATCTCCTTTTGTGTTCCACAGATGAAAAGAAAGCCATATATATTTAAACAACAAGAGGATGTGTAAATGATAGAATTTCATTTTGGGGTGAGTCATTCTGCCTAACATCTCCTTTTGTGTTCCACAGATGAAAAGAAAGCCATATATATTTAAACAACAAGAGGATGTGTAAATGATAGAATTTCATTTTGGGGTGAACTATCCCTTTAGTAATTAAGCTTGAAACTATAGCTAGGTTTATACAGTATAATCTATCTCCCATCTGCTTCATGCTTTTGTTTGATTTGCTTATTGTAGGAGATTGTTGGTTGCTGGCAGCCATTGCATGCCTTACGCTGAATTAACCTTTGCTGCATCGCGTAGTGCCTCACGGCTAGAGTTCTCTTACGAGAGGTTCTCTCGTATTGTGTAAGCTAGCTTACGCTACGGGAAAGATTCATCTTTTCTGAGATATTGAAGCCAAAAAAATTATCCTTAATTTTGTATCCATTGTCAACGCAGTGCAGCAACTGCATACCTTGAGCGGGCTAGCTAGCGAGCTCATAGGTTGCTCTGCGGCAACTGCTGCAGCCTATAGACGAACTTGAGTGAACTTGCGTCCAATGACAGGCGCCCGCGCCGTCACTGCATCAAAGCCCGCCAAAATGGGCGTGGCTAGAGTGCATATAAGCGTAAGTTCGTAGGCTGGAACCCTGATTTTCATCTATTCAGCGAAGCTCTTCGCATCTCTGAACTGCAGAAGCCGCGTCGCCGTTCGAGGGGCATCTAGCAAGCTTGGACAGCTCTCGAAGAAGCCGGCCGTCTTCGCCACCTTCAGCCGTCCTGCGAGCTACGCCATCCGGCGACGTATCCTTTTTAGAGCAAGCAAGTTCCTCAGCGAACTTCACAAAAAGAGCAACGAGCGTCTTTTTTAAGATGCCTCGCACCACCTGCGCCTCATGCGGCGCCTCTCAGCGCCGGAGACCGCCACCTCATCTGCGCTCTCTGCCTGGGACTGGAACATGCAGAGCTCGCCCTCGCTGACGGCGGATGCGACCTCTGCGAGGAGCTTCCGATGTCGACCCTGCGGGCTCAACTCGAAGCACTCAAAACCGAAGCCGCCGCGCCGCCTTTCGTTTCGCCGCGCAGAAAGAAGCGCCGCTCCCAAAGGCTGACGGAACCGGTGTTAGAAGCGACTACCTCGCCGGAGCCTCTCCCTCGAGCCTCGCTTTCACCCTCCCCGCCCTCCCGGGACCGCATCTGCCGGCCAAGCCGCATCTGCTCTGCATTCCATGGCCGTTTTACAGATCCTCCAAGTGGACCTTCTCCGAGAATGGGATGAGAAAGGCAGGCACCCAGAGGCTGTTTCAGATCTAAGGAGCGCGACGGATCTCACCCTTCGCGCCACCAAAGCTGCAGCTCAAGCCCTAGGGAAGTGCATGGCCGCGCTGACTGTGACCGAGAGACACCTATGGCTAACACTAGCCGATATGGGAGAAGCTGAGCGCTCCACGTTTCTCAACGCGCCGCTCTCTCCGTCCGGTCTCTTCGGTTCCGCGGTGAGTGACATTGTTGACCGTTTTTCGGAAGTCCAGAAAGCCACCCAAGCCATGAATCTCTTCCTGCCTCGTCGCGCTAGCACCTCTGCAGGCTGCCCACGTGACCAGCCTCCTGCACGAGCCTCTTCACAGCGCCCAGCTCAGCAAAGCCAGACTTCTCAGCGTCGACAGGGCGGCCGCCCTAGAACGCGCTCAGACAGCCGCCGCAGACCGCCGCCCCCCTGCGGGCCTCGGCCTAAGATTGCGTTGAAACCTGAGCAACCGAAGTCCTTCTAGCTTTGTTAAGGAAACGACGGCTCAGTCCCGCCGCGGCCGGACTACCGTCAAAGCTTCGCCCCCTGTCAGTCCCCTTCTCTCAGGCTACTGCAGTGGTGGATTCAGCAGCCAACAAGCCGGTGATACTGCCCGCTTGCCTGCACTCAAATGCCGTTTTCACGGCGAACAAATACATTTTGTGAAAAGCAAACATGCCTTATGTGTAGAAAATGTGCCCACAATCCAGTGTTCACCCCTACACACAAGCATTACACTTCCCGTGTCCCTATCAGAGCCCACTCACATAAAGCAGGCACAGCCAGCTCGAGTGTTAGAGTCAATAAACGCGCCCACGAATCCGTGCGCGCGCCCCTTCTCTGCCCGCTCTGTCACACGGCCAGCAAACACCTCTCTGTATGTAAGTCCCATGCCCGTGACTATGCTTGCGCATCACTTCACAGATGTGACTCTTTCCCCATTCACCTCAATCGGGTGAACTCACAGAACAGCCTGTCCCTGCTGTCTGCAAGCAGTCATGCATAAGCACAGTAAGCGCGCTCACACATTCTGTTCAGCTTGCTGTGTGCGGCAATCAGGGCGACTTGGCCATTCACCCTCTAGCGTTATGCTTCAAAGCGTGGAAAGCTATCCCAGGGATTTCCAAATGGGTGTTAAGCACAATAAAACAGGGCTATTTGCTACAGTTTGATCACCACCCTCCCCGCTTCAGAGCGCGGCTCGAAACTATTGTGAACACGGAAGCAGCCTGCATGCTTCGTTCAGAAATAGCAAACCTTCTGTGCAAAAGGGCCATAGAGAGAGTGCCACCTTCTCTGAGCGAGTCGGGGTTTTACAGCCGTTATTTTCTTGTCCCCAAGAAAGACGGCGGCCTCAGACCAATATTAGATCTCAGGGTTTTGAACAAGGTGCTCGCAAATGCTTACAATCAGGAAACTCCTCGCGCATGTGCGCCAGGGGGACTGGTTTATTTCTCTCGATCTGAAAGATGCCTACTTTCAGATTCAGATAAATCCCCGTCACAGGCCATTCTTGAGATTCGCCGACGGCCAGGTTTATCAATACACCGTCCTTCCGTTCGGCCTGTCTTTAGCACCCCGTACTTTCACGAAGTGCATGGATGCGGCGCTCGCACCCCTGCGGAGTCAGGGCTTGCGAATTCTGAACTATTTGGACGATTGGCTGATTTTGGCACAGTCACATACGGAGCTTCTGTCTCACAGGACAGTTCTCCTCAGTCATCTGAACAGTTTGGGCCTTGCAGTCAATTGGACCAAGAGCTCACTACAGCCCAGTCAGGCAATTTCCTTCCTTGGAATAGAACTAGACTCCATGGCGATGACGGCTCGCTTATCTACACAGCGCGCGCGCCGTGTTCAGCGACTAGCCGCGTTCTTTCAGATGAACAGCCTCACGCCTCTGAAAAAATTTCAGAGAATGCTAGGTTACATGGCCTCAGCCGCAGCAGTACTTCAGCTGGGCTTACTGTGCATGCGCCCGCTTCAGCATTGGCTAAACACCTGCGCGTATCGCCGGGCTTGGGCCACGGGCCGCCAGCCGATCAGAGTGACTCAGACCTGTATCTCAGCTCTGCAGCCCTGGGCAGTGGCCGAATGGTATCAGCAGGGAGTGACGATGGGAGCTGTATCTCGCCGAAAAGTCATCTCGACAGACGCGTCCAACACGGGTTGGGGCGCGGTCTGCGAGGGCTTTCCGGTTTTTGGCCTATGGTCAGTTCAGGAAAAGCTCCTTCACATAAATTGTCTGGAAATGATAGCGGTCGAGTACGCGCTCGTGCGCTTCCTCCCGGTCATTCAGGGTCACCACGTCCTGGTCCGTTCGGACAACAGATCTGTGGTATCCTATCTAAACCGTCAGGGCGGTGTCAGATCCAGGAACCTCTTCCATCTGACAAAACGCATACTGAGTTGGTCCCAGTGCCACCTGCGCTCGCTGAGTGCGACGCACGTGCCAGGCCATCTGAACGACGGCCCAGACAGACTGTCCAGAGACAATATTCCCCCAGGGGAATGGTCCCAGCACGCTCAAACAGTCCAGAAGTTATGGAGCATATTCGGCAGAGCAGAGATAGACCTCTTTGCGTCAGAAGAGAACTCTCACTGCCCAGTATTTTTCTCGAAAAGCGAGGACGCGCTGGCCCAGGACTGGCCCAACCGCCCACTTTACGCCTTCCCTCCCGTCTCGCTATTGCCACAGGTAATGCAGAGGATCAGGGAAACGCGTCACTCGGTGCTCCTCATAGCCCCGCGCTGGGAGAATCAGACATGGTTCCCGGAGCTTACGCAGCTGTCACTGACAGCCCCGTGGCCCATTCCAGTGAGAGCAGATCTCCTCTCTCAAGCTCGCGGCACGATCTGGCATCCCCACCCAGAGCGCTGGGCACTGCACGCGTGGGTGATCAACGACTACCCGTCGCTTTGCCAGAAGGAGTAATAAACACTATCATACACGCTAGAGCCCCTTCCACGAGAAGACTCTATGCATCCAAATGGTCTGTGTTTTCAAAATGGTGCACCGACAGAGACCTGGACCCACGGACATGTGGGGTGTCGTCGCTGCTCGTGTTTTTACAAGAGCTGCTGGATAAGGGCAGATCCCCATCCACGCTCAAAGTGTACGTGGCGGCCATCGCGGCGTTCGCTGAACCCCTGCACGGCCAGTCACTGGGAAAAAACGAGCTGGTCATCCGCTTCCTCAGGGGAGCTAGAAGGATGAACCCCCCGCGCCCCCCTTCGGTTCCTATCTGGGATCTTTCAGTAGTTCTCGAAGCTATGAAAGCCTCCCCTTTCGAACCGCTTCAATCCGTGGATTTGAAATACCTTTCACTCAAAACCGTTTTTCTGACTGCCCTGTCATCAGTTAAACGTGTGGGAGACCTTCACGCGCTGTCTGTCAGCGCTGCGTGTCTTGAGTTTGGACCAAGTGACTCCAAGGTCATTTTAAAGCCTAGACACGGCTATGTCCCCAAGGTGATCGGTACTCCTTTCAGAGCACAAATCATTTCCCTATCGGCGCTGCCAGCATCCGATAGCGAACGCGACGCCAAACTCCTTTGCCCAGTCAGAGCACTGAGATCGTATACTGCGCGCTCCGCCTCTTTCAGACGCTCTGAGCAGCTTTTCGTTTCGTTCGGAGGGCGCACCAAAGGTTTCGCCGCCTCGAAACAGACACTGTCTAGATGGATAGTGGACGCTATTGCTGCCGCGTACGCGTCAAAAGACCTGCCATGCCCGTTAGGCATTAGGGCTCACTCCACTACAGGCATGGCCTCCTCGTGGGCATGGGCCAGCGGGATTTCCATTCACGACATATGTGTGGCAGCGGGCTGGGCTTCCCCCTCCACCTTTGTCAGATTTTACAATCTGGAAGTGCCCGCCCTGCAGGCGAAACTACTAGCGGTTTAATACACTACAGGTCCCCTGGTGAGCTGCACTGATGGGACACATTCCACACAGACCGGCACCGCCGCTCTGTCTTTTCATTAGCACTATGTGCTTATGTATTACACACACTGGCCCGCACTCTTGCCGGCCAAATATTATTTCCCCACTCACAAGGGCTCCCCCGGGTCCCGCCACCCCCAGGGCTCATGCAGTGGATGCTTGGCGCGCACGGCGTTGACAATGCCATGCCCATTTTGGCGTGCTTTGATGCAGTGACGGCGCGGGCGCCTGTCATTGGACGCAAGTTCACTCAAGTTCGTCTATAGGCTGCAGCAGTTGCCGCAGAGCAACCTATGAGCTCGCTAGCTAGCCCGCTCAATGTATGCAGTTGCTGCACTGCGTTGACAATGGATACAAAATTAAGGATAATTTTTTGGCTTCAATATCTCAGAAAAGATTAATCTTTCCCGTAGCGTAAGCTAGCTTACGCAATACTCGTTCTCTCTTCTAGAGAGAACCGAGGTTACGTAAGGTAACCGATTTGTTTCTTTCAGCAATATACTGGAATCTTTCACTTCCAGGTATTGGACGCTTTGGTATTTTCTTCTTTGTGTTTTATGTAATAATATTTAAGTATTACTATGCTCAATGCAATGAACTTTAAAAATATGAAATATTTTTCATTTTGGTTTGTTCTGAACAGAAACTGTATTTGTTTGTTCCGGTTCCGTGGTTCAGCTGCCTCCTTTCCAATTGGTAGCTGGTTAAAATGAAATTAAAGAATGGTTAATAACATTCTTTTTAAAATGACAGTACTCTATGCTAAGGGTGGTGGATGTACCTGTTGCAGTGTTTCCAGATCTCTCAAGTAAAAAAGGGACCTGGTTTGGAAACCACACTTAAAATAAGGGACTAGTCTCAACCAAAATAAGTGATAATAAGCAATTAAATCTTTCAGCATAGAAATGATAACAAGTAAAGTGTAGAGTAGCTTATATAAAATAAATGCATAAAATATTCAAAAAAGTCAGACAATGCAAGAAAACTATGTTTACATATGATTTGTAATCATCGGTTTATTCTCTGCGTTTCACATCAAAGTGTGGACAGTCATGCTAACAACACTTGCGCACATTAGATAAGGCAGTAAGAACACTGGTAATGGTGTTTACATGCAATGCGAAATCAGGGTAAAGGCAAACAAATGCATTATTAAAATTAAATATATTCCCAAAAATATTTAAAATATTTCAAAACTAATTCTGGCCATCTAAAATCAAATAATAGCCAAAAACTCTCTCTCCTGCATGCATGCATACACTGCTTGGGCATGTTTGGACTACACGTCATCTAATCCGGGCCAAATTATTTATTTGAAATATGTAATTTTAAGTATTTGTTTTAAGTACAGATCTGCTTCTCAGTCAAAACACGGCAGCAACAAATCTGTATTAAAGCATCATATCTAACAATAATACAGTGAAGTCATGGAAACAACAGAGAAATGTACATTTTACCTCAATATTTTCCCTTGTATCTGGATTAATTGTGCATGTATTCGTAGTTGTTATATAAAGTTGTCTTAAAGGACTTCAGCAAGTAACAGAAGGCTACATCCACAATGTGCATTAAAGCAAAACAATTTTAATAAAATAAATTCCCTCAGAAACAAAGTACATGTTATCATGTTCTACTAAAAAGAGAGAAGCCTAATTTTTTGGGCAACAGTAAGTGGTATTCCAAAATACATTTACAGTAATAAACCATAAAGACTTTGGACTTTAATGAAATAAATATTGGAATGAAATTAACTGGTTACCAATGTTAAAAAAATTACATTTTCACTCTGGAACAATTGAAAGGGACTTTGTTCCAGTTATCAGTTACGTTCTGGAAAAATTCATTCGTTATCGGTTTTCATTTTCATTCCTTGGAACGTTTTTATTCACTGTTGTAAAGGTTTTTGAGCAAGTATGTGTGTGAACAGAATGTGTGTGATGTGTCAAACAACTGTACTGGAGCTTAGACTAAATGGAATGGATTAACAAACTTACTGCCAATATATATATATATATATATATATATATATTTTTAATCAAAGATTAAACTGCCCAATTTAACCCCTGGCAGTTATTTATAAAAAAAAAAATGTAGTTTATTTGTTTCTATGTTTAGTTAAAGGCAATCCTCTGTCCTCAAACACTAGAAAATGCTAATTTCATAAATCTGGAAATCACTGAAATGCACATTGGCTAATGTTCTGCCATATCCCCTGATCCCCTAGTTTTGTAAATATCCTCAAACTTGGGCTTCCTTCCAACAAAGCGTGTACATTTATCTGTTTAACTTCCATTACATTCTCTATAGCTCAGCAGATCTACATTAAGCCACTGTCCCTAAACATCAACCCACCCTGTCTGCTGTAATGCGTCTATATACAGTACATACATGTCTCACCCAGATTATGGAATGGTCAGACCTAGATCTCCTCTGCCAAATTCCCCTTCTTTTCACCAGGAGCCATTTTGGCTCAGTCATTTAGAGAATGCTTTTAAAGCTCAAAGCATTAATGCTGCAAAGACTCTTGGAGGACAGATATCACATTTAGTATACTGAGGTTTACATACTGCAGGGAAAGATATACTCGATTTACAGTTTTATTACTGCTCAGGCCTGTGTTGTGCTGCCTTGCAAGGGCAAAACACTATCATAACACATTTGGTGTTGCAACAAGTTGAGTTATGATCAAAATCAGGTCTTTTTGACTATGATCTGTTCTCTGACTGATGAGTTTATCTCAACTATGCCCAAAACTGCACTAACTGCAAAACACACTAAGACCATGTAACTTTGAATCCATCTTTGTCAGTTTCAGCATTGGTGTTGTTACTGCTTTTTGCCTGTGTGGGGCAGTATGGCAGCCTTAGCAAGACAGCTGATGTTACAGTGAAAGAATGGCTTTTTTTAAGTATTCAGATTTACTGCATACTTTTCTTGTGCGAAAGACATGATGACACTAAAAACATCACTGGATGTCATGAATGGTCAGCTTTCCATTTCAGGCTGGAAAATTGACATTAGGTTTGAGTAAATCTTTGTTAAAATTTAAAAATGGGTCAAAATGACCCGCAACAACACAGAAGAAATTCACTGTGCTCCCTGGTAGTTAATGCTGCATTCATGTCATATCGTTATTACCATAATTACAATTTCCTGACTAGTGGAAACCATTCATGCCTTTGTAAAGCTCATAATTACAAGTTAAAAATTTTGTAAAAGCTGTCATCATAAACAATGGCAGACATGGATCCATTTTGGCATTTTGAGCATTTCCATAGAAACTAATAATGTATGAGTTCAAGAATGTAAACAGCCCTTGAGTGAATCTTTGGGCTGTCATCTTGTGATTACAATAATAACGACATGATGCGAGCATGTGATGTAGACACAAAGCTATTAGTCCTGTGTTTTCTTTTGGAAATGACTAATTATCTAGTTTTGGCAGTTCAGGGACTGACTGGGTGGATGTGGTGATCGATGACTGGCTCCCTGCCAGAGATGGGAAGCTCTTGTTTGTCCATTCTGCTGAGGGAGCAGAGTTCTGGAGCACTCTGGTAGAGAAGGCATATGCAAAGTAAGAAGATGCAGAAGATGTTGATCTAAGCTCCAATCATACACTTTAACAAGTGGTATGTTGTTTTGGCTGCATGAAATGTCCATTGTTTTTGTATGTATGTGAATGATTAAATGGCTGCTATGAGGCTGTCTCTGAAGGACGCACATCTGAGGGGTTTGAAGACTTCACCAGTGGAGTGGCCGAGATGTATGAGCTTAAAAAAGCTCCACCCGACCTCTTCAGCATCATCAGAAGAGCTGTGTAGAGAGGCTCCCACATGGGCTGCTCAGGTGTCAGTGCTCAGGCACATTATACACTAGGGGTGGATGGTATGACAAAGTTAGGATATGTGTTTTTGAAAAATCCAGTGAATGGAAAAACGTACATTTCATTATTTTCTCTTAAACCAATGTCTATGATTATTCGTAACAAATTAATGATAAGTGTTGCATCAGTGCACACTGTATTCTCACATTTGTCCATATTTCTTCATTGCATGTGTAAGTAACATAAAGTAGTCCTTTACTGTTGTATAAACATTATAGCATATCTGGTTGGCACATTTCTACTGCTGCACAGTATATACAGTACAGTCATACTGGACAGTCCTAGTATTCACCTACATATTCATCTGTATAGATAAGTATAATAGACATTGTTATTTATATATTTAAAAGCACTGATATTTATTTTTCAAGGATTCTGTCTTCCCTCTCAGATTACAAGTTTCTTTGACAAGTTTTTAAAAACTTGTGAAAGGCCATGTCTACTCCATTACTGGTGTGGAGGAGGTGAGTGTATTTTGATAGATGAGAAACAAAACCAATTACAAACAGATTATAATTGGCAGATGTAAATCTGTTTTCCAGGTGGAGTACAGAGGAAACCTCACAAAGCTGGTGCACATCAGAATCCCCTGGGGAGAGGTAGAGTGGATGGGAGCCTGGAGTGATGAGTGAGAATGATGGAGAGAACGATGGAGATCTGATTCCCATAGTCATGAATAATGTCAGATAGCTCTGTTGAATGCTGACAGGATTCCTATCACTGTCTGCCCCATTTAGTGCAAGAGAGTGGCGTGAAATCGACCTGTCTGTGAGGTCCTGTCTGCACTATCTCAGACAAGACGGAGAATTCTTGTACATTTCTCTTAAATTATTTTTGTAATATACCTGCATATTGGTTGTTTCCTTGTAGTTAAATAAGTGGCATATCAAATTGGTTAAAGCATTTATACAAATTCTTCAATGAAACATTTGTTATATTTAAGTTGTTAATCCTTTACAGTAAATATATACAGTATACACAGATGAGCCAAAACATAATGACCATGCACAGGTGAAGTGAATAACATTGATCATCTTCTAACAAGGCCACATGTCAAGGTCTGGGTAGATTTGATGGTAGGCGAACAATCAGTTCTTGTAGTCAACGTGTTGATTGCAGGAGAAATGGGCAGGAGTAAAGACCTGAGTGTCTTTGACAAGTGCCAAATTGTTATTGCCAGACGATTGGGACAGAGCATCTCTGAAACGGCAAGGCTTGTGCTGTGCTCCCAGTCAGCAGAGGTGAGTACCTACTGACATTGGTCCGAAGAGGGACAAACCACAAACCGGCGACAGGGTGTTTGGCACCCAAGGCTCATTGATGTGCGAGGGAAACGAAGGCTATCCCGTCTGATCCGAACCGACAGAAGGTCTACTGTGGCATGAGTCACAGAACATTTTAATAATGGTTATGGTAGGAATGTGGCACAACACACAGTGCTTCGCCCCCTGCTGCGTAAGGGGCTGCGTATCCGCAGACCTTTCAGAGTGCTGATGATGACCCCAGTCCACTGTCGAAAGCACCTACAATAAGCGTCGGAACTGGACCTTGGAGCAGTGGAAGAAGACCGCCTGGTCCGATGAGTCCCGTTTTCTTTTACATCATGTGGATGGCAGTGTTCATGTGTGCTGTGTACCTGGGGAAGAGATGGCACCAGGATGCACTGTGAGAAGACCACAAGCCGGTGAAGGGAGTGTGATGCTCTGGGCAATGATCTGCTGGGAAACCCTGGGTCTGGCCATTCATGTGAACATCAGTTTGACACATGCCACCTACCTAAGGTAAAGGTACACCCCTTCATGGTATTGATATTTCCTGATGGCAGTGGTATTCCCTTTCAGCAGGATAATGCAACCTGCCATACTGTACACATTGTTCTGGACCAACAAGTCCGATCCATGGCGGCTCCACCTCACAGCTTACAGGACTTGAAGGATCTGCTGCTAATGTCTTGGTGCCAGATACCACAGGACACCTTAAGGGGTCTTGTAGAGTCCATACCTTGGCAGGTCGGCACTGTTTGGGCGGCACGAGGAGGACCAACAGCATATTAGGCAGGTGGTCATAATGTTTTAGCTCATCAGAATATGTTTACATTAGTAATTGCATAATACATCATGAATGAACTATGAATACTATTTTTACAAAATTGATTCATCATGATTATTGTTAATTTATAAATTTAGTGTTCATTGTTCATTATTAGTTCATGTTAGTTCATAATTTATTTACCAACATTAACATCAAGGATTAACCAGTGCAATGATGCCCACAACTGCTTCAGCTAAATGCTAGAGTTTAAAAACATATGAACGTTGGGATTACTGTAAATATTACATTCCGTGTTGAGTGTAAGTGATAGCTAATAAACTATAAATATTTATACAATAAAATGGTTTGTATTTTTCCATAAATTTGTTATTTTTCCATAAATTAATTTAACCACGAATTGAATTTAGCCTACATTTGTAGTATTTCACTATTCTCTGTTCTTAAGGGAACTGACTACAGCATAAGCTAAATGACAGTTGATTGAAGTCACATCTGATTGGTGAATGACACCCGGTTTGAATGGGCATTGTGCCTTTGGTTAACGTCTACTTCTTTAAATGATTAAAATGCTTATGTAGACATTAATCTTAACTAAGATTAGTAAATGCTGTAAGAACACTGGTAAAGGTATTAAATACAACACAAAATCGGGCTAATTGGGAAAAATCTACCTGTGTCGATCAGTTTTTGCTTGAATAATTTTTGTCCGTAACCCAATAAAGGAAAGCTGTTTAAATAATTTACATTACCGCAGACATTGTCAGCTTATAATCGTGTAAGATCGTGCATGTAAACGTGCTCAGTGTTGCTGTGTCAGGCTGATCAAGACGTTTCAAAAAGTAATGTTTGATAATGCCAAAAACCTGTGTTTAGGCCCCTACACTGTTTCTGTCTGTCTCTTTCTCTCTTCACAGAAACGTTTTGTATAAATCCCTAGTTTGAAATGGCTTTGAAAGAACCAGATACTGAGAGTCAAGATGGCTGCACTTTCCTGGTGGCACTGATGCAGAAAATCACCGGAGGTTGCGTAGAGAAGGCAAAGACATGGAGACGATTGGATTAGCAATCTATGAGGTAGGAGACTCTTTTGGTGTGGGTCCAAGTAATATAACAGGGTTGAAGGAAAATCAAACACAGGAATTCATTAATGGCATACTCTGGGTTTAATAAAAATTTAGCTCAATCTACATCATTTGTGGCATAATGTTGATTACCACAAAAATAATATTTTGACTCATCCGTCCTTTTTGTTAAAAAAGCTAAATTTGAGGTCACAGTGAGACAATCACAATGGAAGTTAATGGGGGAAATTTTTGGAGGATTTAAAGGCATAATTGTGAAGCTTGATGCAAGTTAAATACAATTTTGTGGTAATCAAAATTATGCCACAAATGCTGGTGATTGACTTTAACTTGTGTTGAACTCGGAATAATCCTGTTCGCTAAGTGGTGTTCGTCCTGACACGAAGACCTCCAGAGATGCGCAGTCAGCTCAGTGCTTTCCTTCCTGCAGGAGAGGTTGAAGAGACGGCTGTCCCCCTCCACCTTGAAGGTGTACGTAGCGGCCATAGCTGCACACCACGACACAGTGGACGGCAAGTCCTTAGGAAATCACGACCTGATTTTTCAGGTTCCTGAGAGGCGCTAGGAGGTTGAATCCCTCCAAACCTCGCCTCGTTCCCTTGTGGGACCTCTCCATAGTCCTGCAACGTCTGCGTGGGGCCCCCATTCGAGCCCTAGAGTCAGTAGGGCTTAAGGCACTCTCCTTGAAGACTGCCCTCCTGACGGCACTCACCTCCATCAAGAGGGTTGGGGACCTGCAAGCGTTCTCTGTAAGCAAAACGTGCCAGGAATTTGGTCCGGGCTACTCTCATGTAATCCTGAGACCCCAAACGGGCTATGTGCCCAAGGTTCCTATGAACCCGTTCAGGGACCAAGTGGTGAACCTGCAAGCGCTGCCCCAGGAGGAGGCATACCCAGCCTTAGCGTTGCTGTGTCCGGTGCGCACTTTGTGCATCTATTTGGATCGCATGCAGAGCTTTAGGATCTCTTAGCAGCTCTTTGTCTGCTTTGGTGGAGAGCGGAAATAAAACAAAGTTCCCCTGCCTTCCTCTGTCAGAGTTTTGGATGTATGTGAGAAAGGACTAGGCCTACCCTGTTTTGTCTGAGAAGGCAACAAAGTGTATTTTACCATTTGCCACAACCTACTTGTTTGAAGCTTGATTTTCAGCACTGAATGTACTTCAGTCCAAGCACCGGGCCCATCTGGAGGTCGAAAGTGACATGCACCTGGCTCTCACTAAAATGAAACCATGCATTGACAAACTGTGTAGAAGCCACCATGCTCATCCATCCCATTAGGATATCTTGAATCAGTAAATGTGGTGTTGTTTGGTTTGATTCACGTGTTTGTAATACTAATGCTGCCAGTGACCAGTGACTAATCTACCAGTGACTTACAGTTTTTTACAGTCGCTAGGACACATTTCTCAATACTTAGGTCACTTTTTCAAAACTCTTCACACAGTGAGCACAACAGAAGTATATGTGGGCTAAACTGTGGATCAGTTATCATTGCTTTGGCACAAAATGCATTCAATGACTACATCTTTCAAATTACATTAATTATTTTCTCACTTCGACACAACAACCGCCAAAACTCTGTGTACCGACAGGCCAATGTGCACATGCTTACATACTGTTTTCAAAACTGTTAAACTTATGTTCAAAACAATAACATAATACAAAACTGTATAAGACAGCAATTTGCTACTTTTCTACAGTAATATTTTAATGAAATATATTTTACATCTTAAAATTAAATGCTATAAAAATAATTGGACAATTGGACCAACCACAGCTGATTCTCATTGTAGATGAACATCTACACAGGTGTTACTCTTTCAATTTCATTACAAAAGGAGACAACTGCTGAATAGTTTTGTATTGTGATGTAAACATGGACCCAGCCAGAAATAGAGAAGTGGCAGAAAGATTAAGAAGAGTGGCTGGGAGGGGGCGAGGAATACGTATGCGTGGTGGAAGAAGAATAAGAGGAAGACCAAGAGTTGTAGTCTCAGATGAAATCAGAGCTACTGTAATTGATCATGTAGTAAATCATGGTCTCTCAATGAGAGAGGCTGGTCAGAAAGTGCAGCCAAATCTGCAACGCTCAACAGTGGCATCTATTGTTAGAGTTTTCCGGCAAACCAACAGGTAACTTGTATCCTGCAAGGGCATTTGACTGAGTTGCACATTACAGAAGTAAATAGACTTGTGTGTAATTGCTTTTGCATTTCTGCTTAGGACTCAACGGTTACCTCACACAGGTGGGAGAGGAAGGATGCTCACTAATGTGCAGGAAACTGCCATTGTTGATATGGTCATCAGAAACAATGGCATAAAACTCACTGAGATTCGAGACAGGGTCTTGGCAGACAACATTACTTTTGCAAATATTCACAGTGTAAGCATAACAACTATTTCTAGAGTCCTGAAAAAACATCAGGTAAGGATGAAACAGTTGTACACTGTGCCTTTTGAGAGGAACTCTGAACATGTCAAGCAACTCAGGAACCAGTATGTCCAGGTAAGATCACAATAAAATACAGAACTGTTTTTGAACAAAACACACACAAAGAATTTTTTTAGGTAATGTTTACTACTGTAGTCATGGAGTCATGGGGATTGAAGGCAGGCAAACACCCCACATTTTCATCTTTGTGGATGAGGCGGGTTTCAACCTGGCCAAAACACGGCGACGAGGAAGGAATGTGATTGGGAAGAGAGCCACAGTGGATGTCCCGGGCCAGAGGGGTGCCAACATCACAATGTGCGCAGCAATATCCACTGATGGACTGCTGTTACACAAAGCACTAATTGGACCATACAACACTGAATGTCTCCTTGCGTTCCTGCATGATCTCTATGGAAGGGTTGTGCTAGGTGAGGAAAGGGATGCAGAGAGAAGAAATCCGCCAACATTTATAATTGTATGGGACAATGTGGCATTTCACCACTCCCGTGCAGTCACCGAGTGGTTTGTAGCCCATTCCAGAATGGTGTCACTTTTCCTCCCACCTTACTCTCCATTCCGCAACCCAATAGAGGAATTATTTTCCTCATGGAGGTGGAAGGTTTATGACCACCATCCACATGATCAAATGTCCCTCCTGGACGCAATGAATGCTGGATGCCAGGACATATCAGCAGAAGATTGCCAGGGATGGATCAGGCATGCCAGAAGATTCTTTCCTAGGTGTATTGCCCTAGATGACATAAGATGGGATGTGGATGAGAACCTGTGGCCAAATGGAGAAGACCGAGTAGATTAGCATTACTATTGTATCTGTATCAGTGGATGGTGTGTATACAAATTCTTGTATTTTGGAATTACTCAGTGCAAAAAAATAAAAATATATTAAAGCAGTCTTCATCATGTCTGATTCATTCCAGTAACCTCTATTGCAGTGAATTATAAACAGAGATTGTATAATGCTACATGTTGTTAGTGTTTTTTAGGTCATTGTTTTGTGGGTGACAAAGTGTGTTTGTTGGCTGTCAACCTTTGCTAGTGTTATGGAAGAATGTGTTGATTTGAGACATGAATAAAGTGTTTTGGTAGTTTTAGTGCATTTTGAATTTGAAATTAACTGCTGTGCTGAGCTGAAAGTTGGTTAGGAGAACTGTGTGAAGAGTTTTGAAAAAGTGACCTAAGTATTGAGAAATGTGTCCTAGCGACTGTAAAAAAACTGTAATACTGTGAAAAAAGGTACCCTGTTCAGTTAATGTATATATTTTTTGACATTTTTCAGAAACACAAAAAACTACAGAAGCTGCAGAAAATTGTTAATTGTGAGAATAATTTTTGGCAAGAGTGAGTTGCCAAATAATAAAAGAAAATTGTTATTGAAACAGCATTTTATATTTACATTTATTGTAATATGAATTGCAATATGTCTTTACATTATATAACATTATTTATTCAAAAATACATAGTTGCCTTTATATTTTAGGCAAGGGGGTCCCCTGCATGGAATCATCATATTTGGGATTAAAAAGTTTGAAAACCCCTGTGTGTGTGTGTGTGTGTGTGTGTGTGTGTGTGTGTGTGTGTGTGTGTGTGTGTGTGTGTGTGTGCTGTATTTATCACTTTGTGGGGACCAAATGTCCCCATAAGGATAGTAAAACCGAAATTTTGACCTTGTGGGGACATTTGTGGTCCCCATGAGGAAACAGCTTATAAATCATACTAAACAGTTTTATTGAAATGTAAAATGCAGAAGTTTTCTGTGAGGGTTAGGTTTAGGGTAGGTTAGTTTAGGGATAGAATATAAAGTTTGTACAGTATAAAACCATTATGTCTATGGAAAGTCCCATAAACATGGAACACAACATGTGTGTGTGTGTGTGTGTGTGTGTGTGTGTCTCACTTTGGGGGACCAAATGTCCCCATAAGGATAGTAAAACCCAAAGTTTTTGACAATGTGAGGACAATTTGTCCCCATGAGGAAAACAGCTTATAAATCATACTAATTTATGTTTTTTGAAAATGTAAAAATACAGAAGGTTTTCAGTTAGGGTTAGGGGATATAATATAAAGTTTGTACAGTATAAAAACCGAAAGTCCCCATAAAACATGGAAACTCAACGTGCGTGCGTGTGTGTGTGTGTTCTTTTGTGCACGTGTCCGAGGACTTTAAGCATTTGTGCTCATCTGAAGGATTGGATAATCCTGAACACTTAATATTCTGTATTGTGTAGTCAAATCCATTCATTTCCAATGGCTGCTCATTTTCGTGTGTGTGTGTGTGTGTGTGTGTGTGTGTGTTTCAGATACCACATGTGAACAAAATCAAGGAATTTTATTCCAGTTGGATTAAGTAAAACATTTTTTAAAGTAATCTGGGTCAAAATGACAAGAAGGTTTAAGAAAATATTCATTTAAAAAATTAACAGGGCCTAAACAATGCAGTTCAGGAGCTATTTATTTTAAAAGTATAATATTCAACAAAACCAAAGCTGAAGTAAACTTAAAAGGGGTCATGTCATGAGGAATCAAATCTTAGTTGTTTATTTTGACATATAAGATGTCATTCTACTATAAAAACATACTGTAAATTCCAGAACTCAAAACTTAATCCCCAATGCAATAAAAACATTTATTGAAACCAACTGCTAAAATGCTTCATTCTCTACTCCTGCGAATTCCCTACGTCACTTGGGGTACTCATTAATTCAAGACAGCCTCTACAGCAACACAACATCAACGCCTATATTAAAATCATTGCACCTATATCCCCGCCAACTGATGCTCACTTGGCTCATAAACAGAGACAGCGAGAAGGGCAAATAGCCTACTGTCTGTGGCCTCACAGCTCCTGAACATGAAAGGGGACCCATCTGGCCTTTTTTGGATTATTTTTGTATACAAACATGTACTACACAGACATCTTTGACTGTTGTCATCTCTCTGGCATGCTTTTAAAAAATGCTGTATCAAGTTTCAACTCTGAAGAGAATATGAGTTTCATCAGATGCTGTGGCTCCTGATGTTTTGTTGCTTAAACTGCTCAACAAACTGCCTATCAGCGCTATTTTTGTATGTAAATGCACTAGATGGAGGTCTTTGACTGCTTTTCGGCGATGTGCACCTCAGTGCAGGATAATAAACTAGATGTGTGCATCTTGTGAAGCAGTAATAAAACGAGTCTTTGCCAAGGAATTGTCACTGAATATGGGGGAGTTAAAAACACTATTGGACACGATCAAAAACGTAAAAAGTTCCATTCATTAATATTTCAAATGTCATGATTGTTTATGATGCTGGCACGCTGTCTACACCGGGTGCGTCCATTGTCACGACTCAACGGCTTGAGGCTGTCTACATCAGGCATGTCGACACAATCTTTCTGAAACATTTCTTTGTGTTGTTGGCAGTATTAGTGCCAGTGCAATATGGAACGGGACACCTGTTTGTTTACTGTTGGAGTGAAGCGCCACAACTGACGCTTCCATGGTAGACAGCATCATTGATTATAGGGTCCGATGTGTGAACATTTGTGCTTGAGATGAACGTGTAATATATTTGGCTGCAATGCGTTGGATGTACGGTATGCTTAAACCACGAAAAGAACATTTCTAATGTTTTGGAGCTAGTTTATTCTCTTCCAATTGAGTCTCAAAAATGACTGAATTTGAGGGACTGCATGCTGTTAGCCAATCATAACAGAGGGTGTTTAAGTTGAAATTTAAAGGAGCTGTGGCAAAAATCGCACTTTTCTGCAAGATGTTCAGAGACAGGGTGGTAAATTATCATATATTACAAAAATAGGACTGTTGTGGTTGGGGTAGAAAACTTTACTACCATTATTTGTGGACCTCAGGAAAGATAATGAAACTATATAAAAGAGCAGTTCATGACCCCTTTACTAAAAGTACAAGACTGATATTGGGACATTGAGATTAATTTAAATCAATCATAAAACTGTGAACTGTATAGCAGAATAATAACTTTTGGTTGTCAATAAGCATCTTTTGACTGCTTTTTGACTACTTCACCTTGGAAACTATAATAGCCTCTGTGGGTCTCTTCTGGTAATGTATTGACTTCTATTGGTGGCATTTATGTCTAGTGAAGACCATTAGGTACCAGTACATATCTGAAATTGAACTACAAACCAGCAAATCCTAATGGAATACAGCCCCAAACACACTACATGCTTAATGGTATTTTTAATGGAAACCATTAGAATTTTCCTGTTTACTGGATGCCATTTTTTATTCCCCTTGGACATGAAATGCTAATTTAGTCATATATGGCAGTTTTAATCTGTTGTTGTAGTCAATATGTTTGCCATAGCTCCCAAAGAGTTCTGCACATCTGTCCATATTGTTCTAATAGTCCTGATCTTCACCCAGTGCTCTTGGTTGATCTATGTTTATAATGATAATAAACCACATATGATGGATTTCAATGGATAACAAGTTAATTCTATAATGAAGATCAATATATATTCATACTTTAATTATTCCACAAAGCTTTTATTGCATTTTAATCATAAATTGGCACAAAGCACAAAGCAATAAATGGTAAGAGAAAGTCTTGGACACTGATAACCTAGCGGCATGAATACAGCATCATTCAAATGAAAGTTTTTAGTTATCAGTGCCTTTGTAGAAATTCACTGATACAGTCAGACATGATTAATTTAATCAGTGAGTGAAAATGTCCAATAATAAGGAGTAAAACTTTCTTAACAAGGAAAAATTAGAGTGCACCTTTAACTTAGGTACATGCTAAATGTTTCTGAGCAAGTAAATAAACTCTTGTTTAGGACAGTGTTCACAAGAATGTAAGAGGGGTTCCCAATTGGCCATCTCCTAGGTACTTTTCAAGGAAAGAGCGTATGTCTGGACTGAATAGATTTGTATGATAATCCCTGGAATCTTTAACAGAATCAGGTTTCAGGTTGTTTTTGCACATGTCCTTCACTCCCCAGCTCACAACACCAACCTGTCAAAGATGACTCATGTATTAACAATAAACTCTGAAATTAGAAATTGATAAATATTCATACCTATGAAAACTGTACACGTTTTCATAGGTGATAAAACTGGCTCTATTGCAGAATTGTCTGTTAAAAATGAGTTGTGATCAAACATGATCTCAAGTGAAGAAATTATGCAAAATCTCACCTGGATCATTCGAGTACTCGGAAGCACAAAAACAGCCCCCCCAGAGTCACCTGTTACAAAATGGCATGCAGACACAATAAGTGGTCTCAAATAGATGCTTGACTAAATTCATACATTAATGATAAAGTAGAATTTTATCAGTGAAGCTTATGACATTTTATCATACCATTATACTGTAGTAAGTCCAAACATGTTAGATAAGAGACATTCTTGAAAAATCAAACATACCTTTGCAGGCAATATCATCTGTGGTTGGTTCAGTACCACCACTACACAGGAAATTATCTGTAACAATATCCTTTGCATTTGTAGCATTGATGTTTTTTGCTTTTTTTGCATCTTCAACACAATCATCCCGCTGAAAAAAGCACAAATCAACTTGAGACAAGAGAAGTTTATATAAATTGAAGCAATTTTGAGTAAAGCAAGTTTTAAGTTAAGGGTTTTGTTAGTGTTTTATAGTTCTTTTAAAATTAAATAATGTGGCCTTATGATCAGCACAAGTTAAAGTCAATCATTAAATGCTATTATGTAAGATCTATTAATACTATGATAGGAGTTTTAAAACTCCTGATATGACATCTAGTAATACCTACAGTAAATATTACATTATCTTTCATTTCTAATTAAAAACAATTCATGTCTGACAAAGGTCAAGATTGAAGCAATGTTACATATTACCCATTTCCCCTGCTTGATTTTGATGTCCTTTCTCTCAATTTGTCTATTCACGTCAGACATGAAAGAAGCACTCACAGCTTCTGAAGACATTAGTACTTCCTCTGTAACAACAGAGTAAAAATGTAAATGATTTATGCATTTTAGTAACAATGCACAAGACTAATATATCAATAAAATGCACATTTTGTACTGTAACATTGGTTTTAATGTGGATGCCTTGAAAGCACCCTTTGGTGTCTGCGTTCCTTTGTGTATTAAGTACTTGAAAGTGCTTTTAAAAAATATTCACCTTTTTCCACATTTTATATTATGTGTGTGTTATAGCATAGAAACAGGATGTGTTTTAAGTAATAGTATCATACAAAATAAAATAATAAAACATAATCACTGAATGTTTCCCCCATTTGGAGAAAGATTCTGTTGTATCTTTATGGTACATTTAAAGGTGGGGTATGTGATTTTCTTTTTTGACCATTTTTTCAAAATAACTTGAAATCCTATTCCTAACCCACTTACTGGCTGTAAATTAGAAGCACTGAAATGAAAATTAAGCAATTTAATCATCTGTGGAACGGGCAGGACTCGAAAAACTCCAGCCGATCATTTTCAAGACCATCTAGAATCATTGGACAGAAAATGTGTCAATCAAACGGTCGTACCATGCCCCCCTCCCCCCACCACCCTGGCGCGCGTGTCCCGTTCGTCATCAGCTGCTTTCAGATGGAGCGGCATTTACTACACAGAGCTGTAGTTCATCACTGACAAGCTGGGCAATTTACCCTTCATTATCACGGCCCAGCTTGTTAGTGAACTACGGCTCTGTGTAGTATACGCCGCTCCATCTGAAAGCAGCTGATGGCGATTTACTAATCAATTAATGCACTTTATGTTATGTGCTTTACTGACGAGATGCGCATAACAATCTCATCTGATAACGTTATATCGGTCAGCCCTATATTTAGCCATAAACTTCGGTGACAGCCAGGACGTCCAATATATTTTTATATATTTTATATATATTTATACAATATATATTTACATTTCAAAAACATCAATTTTCTAACAATACTAATGATTTATGTGACTGTTGAATGTTAATAATATCTGGTGCAACTTACCGCTGAATGTTGTGCCATGTTGACGGTCTTAGCAGGTAAATGGTGACGTCATGCAGAAACTCCAACCTATGCTAGCCTGGCTCGCTCTCTTGCATCTGAATTTTCGCTCGTGCATGATTGCGCGTCCATGTTTTTCGAATGGGTGGAGTCAGGGCCAGCGTTGGAGGAGAGAAGGTAGGACCTTATGAGTTGTGTATTTTCAAAATCTGCCGGCCGTTTTGCAAATCACATACCCCACCTTTAAAGAGCGAAAACTCAGATGCGCGAGAGCGAGCCAGGCTAGCATAGGTTGGAGTTTCTGCATGACGTCACCATTTACCTGCTAAGACCGTCAACATGGCACAACATTCAGCGGTAAGTTGCACCAGATATTATTAACATTCAACAGTTAAAAACATTCTGTTTTTTTGTGAGTTTTTCTTGTTTGTCTTTCTGTTCCCCCCCTTGTGGGAGTTTTGGTTTTTACTTTTGTTTTTGTAAATAAAGCCCTTTTCCTTGCCTCCCTGCATTTGAGCCTGGCCTTGCTCTCTCTATTATCCTGACAATCCCAGTGAGAAGACCATTTCTAGACTATCTACTAAAGTTGCTTTAAACCAAAAAGATGATCATACTAGAGTGGAACAATTAAAGCACATAAGTGTGATTAATGACCAATGATGGGTAAATTAGTCAACAAATGTAATCCACTACAAATTAGTTATCTAAAATTGTAATCTGATTACATTCTTGATTACTAATTACTTTACGTTTCTTAAACTTTTTTCCTCATTATAGGGCCTTCAGCTGTTGCAGAAACTTTAAGTAATTTAATTGAAAGTCAGTAACTGAAATCTTATAAGAATTTAAAATGTAATGCATTACACTTCTTTAAAAAAATAGTACATTAACAAATTACTTTGTAATCAGATTACACACAACACTGTTAATTACATAGTTCCCAACTAACTTTATAGAGGTATGTAACTCACCATGTTTTTTGCATGTGCTTTGACTGTCTGAAAGTTTTAGAGCACCACTGGTTTCCTTGGTGCAGGGGATGCAGATTGGTCTGTACAGATAAACAGGATATTCTGTCAATAATTATGCAATTTTAATCTTTTCAGTGTAAAATTACATGACAAGTTGACAAGCTGTGTTCCTCACCGAAGATCAATACCCATCATGACGGGGTCCTGCAACTGAATAAGAGCTATATCAAACTCGTAATATTCTGGTATTCCCAAGTGCTCTTTGGCTTTGACGTTATAGAGAGGATGAGGTATGTATTGTTTAACTTTTTTTTCTAAGGGGAGGAAAGGAGAGGCTGTTGATAAGATTTATACCATCATAAATGTGTCAACAACTAATTATGAATCATTTGGTTAGACATAACATTACCGTTTGAACCTGATTCCATCTCAATTTTTACCCTGTCAGGTGTGTCCTGAAACCTGAAGCAATGAGCCGCAGTCAAGATAAAGCTTGAGGTGACTAATGAGCCCATGCAATTTGACATTGTTCCATCATCACGCTGTAAAAACATCATAAAAGAGACTCCTTAAAATTCATGATAATATAAATATTTAACATAACTGTTCAAAAGACTTCTGCTTGACATAAAGAATGTTTACATTCACATTAGTCTTTTGTAATATTCACTATTACTTTCAAGGTTTAGTTCACCCAAAAATAAAAATTCTCACTATTCACTTTCATTGTATCTTTTTTTATATATACATATATATATATATATACAATGAAAGTGAGGTTAACATTCTGTATAACAAGTCCTTTTGTGTTCCACAAATGAAAGTACATCATATGATTCTGGAACAATATTAGAGTGTGGAAATGATGACAGAATTTTCATTTTTAGGAGGACTAATGCATTTCTTTAACAAACTGTAAAGTTTTAGTGTGATGAAACAAAGCCATTATTTTGTCCTGTTTTTATACGAAAATAAATACTTACAGTCACTGTGATCTTTACCAACCAGGGGTATTGCCTACGATCATGAGCTTGATTGCCATCACTGTAATCTCTGTGAAGTCCACACAATGACACACTGGTGCCCTCATCTTTTCAAGGAGGCAGAACAATACACAGGAGAGAGTAAGGACAAATTGAGAAAGGTGATCAGTACTTTATAAGAATGTAGTGACTACATTTTGACACTGAGGTAATTATGAATGACATTAATTATCTGTATTGTTATATTTCTACCATTTTTACCCAGCCTCCACCAATTACACAAACATAAATTGAAAGGGACATAATGAATTACCAATCATGCTGTCAAACGTTTCCTCCAAAGATTCCAAATCCTTAAGCTTGAAAAAAAACTTTTCATTTCCCCTGTCAGTCTTTAAATCATTTATGTCCTCAGAATTCACCTCATCACCCATTCCAAACACATACATGTCTGTAATAAAAAGTATCAGCAATAATGTGACATTAATAGGACATTTTTTTGGCATGTTTATTTGATACAATGCTATTGTTTCTGTGTGCATGGTGGAAACAGTCAATAGTTAAATATTCATTTCACAGATGTCTTAACCAGGCCTAGGATATTGTGCAAAATGCATGTTCCTACTCACCAAGTTTTTCATCCCGTGAAGCATCATTATTCATCACAAGATCTTTGATCTGATCCACCTTAGGTTTGGGAACACCGCCCATGTTGGCTAGACCTAAGATGCGGAATAAGTCAAAATACAGTGAATATTTGGCAAATAACATGTATAAAATTTTAGAGTGTTTACCATCTTTTCAAATCAATGAATTGATTGATTGATTTTTATTTATTTATTACATTTAGGACAATGGCCCATGAATAGGTTCACTGACAACCACTTTGCAATCATTCAAGTAAAAATATTGTTATTTTATTTTAAAGGGATAGTTCACCCAAAAATTTAAATGATGTCATAATTTATTCACCCTTATGCAGTTCCAAACCCATATGCCTTTCTTTCTTCTGTGGAACACAAAAGGAGATTCACTCTTCATTGTTTGGGGGAGGGGGGCCCAAACATACTCTACATAAGTACGTGAACACAGATGCATCTTGCTATGCAAGTTCGATTTCACATGTCATTGCGTTCTGAAATGTGTCAGAGCGCACTTCACAACCCCAACGCAAGTGCGCGTTGCATTCTCAGCATTGCCGCAAGGGCCACTATAACGAGATTAGTGTGAACAGTCTGCTTCTAGGGTTAGTTTTCTCTTTCAACTAAACTACTGTCATGGTGGAGCAACAGTTTATTATTGCTGAGCAAGTAAGTCTAAGTCAGTATTTTTATAGCAACTTGCCTGATTAATGGCACATCCAGTTTAATGGGACAGACGTTTGACGGTAACTCTATCGCCCCCTTGAGTATTGTGTTCACGTACTTGCGTAGAGAAGGTTTCAGCCTTAAGAGTTCTGTTTAATATCTAATTTTGTGTTCTAAAAAGGAAGTCATACGTGTTTGCACCAACAAGAGGTTGAATAAATGATTTGTCCCTTTAAGTTCCAAAGCAATATTGCACATAAACACTGCTATCATTCAGTCAATACCATCAGTGAACATGATGATGATGTGTTGGGTCTGAGTGAAGTTTTTATCGTTGATCTTCTCTATTCTCATACTCTCTAAAATGCTCCCGTATGCTTGGGCAAGGTTTGTCCCTGACCGATCACCTTTACCTGTTAGTCACAAAAACATCAGAATATTAAACGTGTCATTAAGGACATGTTATCAAACATATTATTCTCAGATTGTCCATTAATGAAGAAAAAAATGTGCCTCTGTTGTGTTTTTGCTATAATAGTGATATTTAAATATGTTGATGGTGCACTCTAATCAGTCTAAATCAGGGGTTTTCAAACTTTTCGATGATGATTCCCTTTATATCCCTAAAAAAAAAAAAAAAAAATTATATATGATTTCTTTCAAATGGTCCACAGACCCCCTAGCACCCCATAGGGACCCCAGTTTGAAAACCACTAGTCTAAATAACTTAGTTTAGTGCATATATAAACAAAATACTTACTGTCATATCTATAATTCTTCAGATTTTCAAGAGCAACGGATAGGGTATTTTCTGGATCCCTCTTGAAGTCCCTTACTGAGACTATCCTTTTAACCGCGGTGGCAAAAATCATGATCTCATAGTTTGGGGAGACATCATAATAACTGATCTGTTGGTAAAGAACAAGTTCAATCTATGTTGCTTAGGTCCAGGTATAGTTTCATTTACATGACATACATTACTATAATAAGAATAAAGTATATAATATACTGTATAATATTAGATTAAGAGTAGTTTAAACACATACATTTTTACTTGTGATATGCAAGGGAAATGTACTAATGGGACATAAAATATATGATTTGGCTTAAATATCAAAGAATGAACATACACAATGTGGTGAAAATGTGGTGAAAATAGGAGAAAGGCTTACTAGTGCCCAAAGCTAAATTGATATACCTTGTTTATGAGTTGAATGATGATACGTTTTGCTTTTTCGAAGTCTTCTTCGTCTATGCTGTCAGATACATCTAGGCCAATGTATATATCCAGTTTTCCACCCTTATGCAATTGTATTTTCTTTCCGTGCTGTTCTGAAGAAACATGAAATAGGTTTCCTGCAAAGTGTTGCCAAAATCTCCCCACTATATGACAAAAAAAGTTTACACAATCTTGCAGAGGAAGAAGAGATTGAGAGTTGCACAACACTACCTGTTTGCGTTTCTTCATATTGTTGAGAAATCCCTAGATTTGTCTTTAGAGAACTGCTGAAAGCATCTGCTGCTTCCTCTGGAGTGTCATATGTGAAAGCAGCTGCATTTACACAACAATATCATTAGAGTCCATGCAAAGCTAATTCTCAAAAATTTCACTGTCAACATAATATAGGAAAGCCCATGCTTAGAAGATGCACCTCCTGTGTAATTGGTCACAAAACAGGAAGGAAGAAGGTTTACCGTAACATTCTGGCTCTGTCCCTGTCCACTGACCATCCTCCCGACAGACTCGCTCTTTAGAACCAATCAGGACCAATTTTTCTTCACAGCGGTACGTGACTTTTTCATCAATATTAAATATGTTCCCTGTCTTTCTAGTACCTGCGGGAGTGCCTGGATCAGGACAGTGATCAGCTGTGAAAAAGAGGAACAGCAAATAATTGGCATGATATTGCCAGTCTCAGACTCAATCTCAGACTTCTCTCTTGCCAATTTGTGACTGAATTTTTGCTTATGCTTCTAAAGGGGCTGACATATTAAGACATTTCTTGAATTTGTTTTGCCATGCTTTGATGGTTTTATGAAGTAAATGTCAAAAGACATATGTGAGGGACATAATTATTAATTGTTTCTTCTTTATTTAAAATGCCAAATTTGATGTAGATATTTTATTGCAATTGCTGATCTAGATGTCAATAGATTTTGTAAAATTTAATTCCTGGTATCATGCTTTTAAGTTGATCATTTTACTTTAACTGCATGTCAGTATTGTGTACTGACATGTACACAATACTGGTCACTCTATATACTGGGTATACTTATATTTGTTGTACTGTATATCTGTAGCAATGTAAAAATATTGTCAGGTTACCTAAAAGAATATGCTTCACTTGGTAAAATCTAAATAAACTGGTTTTACTCAATTAAAAAATTATTAATTCACCTGGCAAATTAGTTTACGCCAACAAAAGATATTGATATGGTTAATACCAAATACAAATAGCGCCTTGACATATGTAGATATGACAACAGGAAAAGCAGTGAGCTTTAGAAAGCAACTTAAAATTGAGGAATACAGCTTATGCGATTCCAGTGCTGTAAAAAAAGTTTCACAATTGCTCAGATTCAGAGAGAGAGAGAGAGAGAGAGAGAGAGAAATCTTAAGATTAAGAAATGTATATTTTTTTCTCACATACAGTTTCTACCACAGATTGCTGTGCCTCCACTCCACTTCCCATTAGGCTGACAAACACGGGACACCGAGCCACGGAATGTGTATCCGGAATGACAAGTGTAGTTGACTGTGTCATTTATATAATAACTCAGTTGAAAAGGATACATCTCTCCGTTTTCAAAACCACGAGGATCAGGGCATGTAATCTCTAAGATGCAAGTAGACACAGGGAGTAGTCATACAATTTGTAAAATGTGGTTGTGCCTTATTATGAATAATAATTTTACATTAACAGAAGGGTTTATGTAATAACACTGATATCTTAAAGGAATAATTCACTCAAAAATTTTAATTCTGTCATGTCGTTCCAAATATGTAAACACAATGAAAAAAGAAGAATATCCCGGTCCGTCTTTTCAATACAACGGCAGTTGATAGGGACTTGTTTTAAAGCTTTAAAAAAATTACCCAATTACACCATATTGCACGGTTTTAATGAGAACCAACCCGAAATGCAAGTTATTTTCCAGCGATATGAGATCATGAGTGCTATTAGAGGCTACTTCTATAGAGAATACAGTTTAATTTTTATGATATTTTTGGGTTGTTGTTAAAACTTCAAAGCAGTATTCATTGAGACATCTCCTTTTGTGTTCTTCATAATATAAAATGTGTTTGGAACGACATGAAGCTGATTCAATTATGACAGATCTTTATTTTTTTGATCAACTATTTATTAAAAAATTGCTTACTCTTGCACACTGGCAGTCTTCTTGTGGGCACTGGGTTCCATTTTCCACTTTTACAATGACGTGTTTTTACAGTTGGGTAAGAGCCTTCTGGACAAGTGTATTTTAGAACACTCTCATCAGAACTGGTCTTTGAGATAACAAATGTCCCTCCAGTTATTCTCAGATTCTCACTGGGGCATGAACTGGAGGATTGAGCACCTAGAAGGATTAGAGAGGGCCAAATGAAAGTGAGATGTTGAAACAAGAGTACACTGTAAAGAATACTCAACATAAAACATGTTATGTTGAGACATGTTAAGTATTTTGTGACTGATGTACTCACATATGTAAATGTAAACATGGAAATTGAATTTCATTGCAGTAGAAAAGTCACTTATTCTGCATTTATCTACTACAGGACTGTGATTCCAAATATTACTGAATGTTTAGATTGATACATGTTTTGATTAAACATAACATCACACACTAATAATTTAAGGCATTTAATTTAATGCATCCCTTGTTGAAAAAAACAATTAGTTCAAATCAGCAATCAGTTAAGAAAAAAAAACATTACTTTATTCTAAGAAAGCCAGTGCAAGAAGACCTACCGGAAATGAGAAAACAAAGTATTGCAAGCATGAATAGATTGAGCCATGATTCATGCGCCATTGTGTTCTTTTCAGGTCCACACAATAAATGAAATAAATACGGAGGAAAGCCACAGGCATATTTATACAGCAAAGCAAGAAAGAGGAAGTTGATCTATCTTCTGAAATAAGAAACCAGGAAGTAACAAGTCATTATCAAAGTTTCTGTGATGGCTTTGAGATTTTTACATTTTATGACTGTGTTCTTGATACGCTGACATTAATGATAAGTGGGTTAACTGATCCTCATGTGAAAAGTAATGTAGTGTTTTATGTTGTTATCTGTAAGATGAAACACTATGCCAGCAGTGTTTTAAAATTGTTCAAATGCAGAGGTCTGCTACTCTAAACTGTTTTTGATATTTCTTCGCACCTAGTGTTATATCATCGATTTCTTTCTATATATATATATATATAATGAATATTACAAAAGCATTATCTAGAAATATTCTTTAATGTTCATTCTGAAAAGCAGGTTGTGGCCAATGGGTGTTGGCCGAAAACGCGAGTTCTGCTGGTGGTCAAACGGGTCAAGTGTTGCAACATTCTTCATTGCATGTTTTCCTCAAAATATCCATACTTCTCTTTTAATATTTCAACAGTACCATCATTATATGCAGTGCAGGAGATGTACTAAAAGGTTTTTAAATGATTCCCACAGGTGAACACTGAAACATTTATAACAGAATGCCTTCTTCAATTATGATATTACTCCAAAACAAATAAAGACCCTTTGCAGTTTCAAAGTTATTTGAATTTAATGTATTTGTAGAACACTTTTCCCCAAAGCAACATTAATAACATTTTTCACTTCACATTATTTTATATGCTTTTAAAAATACATTCTGTTCCAAAGCAGCTTCATAAAAAAACAGTCCCTTACAAACCCCACAAATAGCAAGTCAAAGATGACAGTCAGGAAACTCTATATTTTGAAATTTAAGTTAATGAGGAAGAAACCTTGGGAGAAAACATGACTTAGCTGGGGAAGTACTACTTCTTGGGCTTGCACATATTTAAAAATGTTTTAGAGAATAGTGCCTTATGAGTTCCCATGAGTTTTCTAAAAGAAAATGTAACAATGAAAAAGATATTGAAGTTGATGAGGGAGAAACCTTTAAAGGAACCATGGTTGAGCTGGAGAGGCACTTTCCACATTTAAATAAATAGAGGTAGATCAAATGAAACATATTCAGAATGTTGGCAAGTCAAAATGACTTTAACCATGAAGCAATTTTAGTTTAATCTATATTCAAATTAAATTAAACAATTAAATACTACATCAAATATAAAGTAATTACCCAAAGCAAAAGATGAGACCTTATGGAGACTAGATCAGCATCACCTTTAAATCATAAGTGTTTTACAATAAACCCACAGTATAATTGGCTAATGGCAGGGGGGTAGGGTGGGGGGAGACATAATATATTTGCATGCTAAGGCTAAAAAGGTCTGAGAATGGACTTGTGAACTGGTGGTCATGCCCCTATCTCTTATTTTGTTTACAAGTCACACATGAGTCTGCATGCACACTATGCTGGCTTGCATTGCAAAGTGTTGCATACTAAACCACATATGGAAAGAGCTAGATGCATTCAAATCACTCTTCAGATATCTAGACATTATGCTGACTACATATCAAAGAAGACTTTTTTGTAGATTATACTTCTATGTTCTCAGATCCACATTGATTATATCCACATAATATGGCTTGTTGCAATGGCTCATGAGACATGTGAGAGCTAAAGTGAATTTAAAATCACTACTGTAAAACCTGTAATACTTGTTGAGGCGGCAATTTTTTATTTTGAAATCAGCCAGAGTAGTGATGGGAATATTGGATTAATTTACACACAGGGATATTTGAATCTCATTCAGCAAAATTACTTTGAAGAATCTTTAATTCTTTAAAGTCATTTTGTTCATTTGAAAAAGCAGGGAGTGGAGAAGGGATGCTAGGGATGTTAAATTTTTAATGGCCAAATTGCCCAAACACTTCCACTTCTGTAGACTTTTCTAATTTCTAATTAGGAAATCATAATAATACGGCTAAAAATAAATTATAGCAAACAGAAATTATTAGTTCACCACTCAACTGGGTCTTCTGCCTAAGTCTCTTGTTCAGATGTCACATGATGTGACCACCGCATAGGCTCTACAAGAAACAGAAATGATTAGTTCACCTCCTGACTGGGTCTTTGGATATGAGTCTTTCGTTCACTTGTCAGGTAAAAGCTGCATAGGCTCACAATTCAAAAATTATAAATGTTGTGCATGCACGGCCATGACAAAATGAATGAATCACAGTCTGAGACTACTCGTTTTTGTTGAGTCATAATAAAGATTTGTTCAAAATTAACGAATCGATTATGAATGATTCATCACGAAGCGGGAGTTAATTTGACAGATACTGTCCGGCTGTTAATGACCCAAATTTCAGCCATGTCACTCTATGCAGCTTTAACAGGTAAAGATTGGGCAAGGAGGAGGCAGGAACTGGCTGAACACTCAACATAAAGTTGTTAAACATAAACTTAAAACAACATAAAGCCAACAAAGACACACATGCAATGCGTCCGCATGCGTCTCTCTCTCTCTCTCTCTCTCTCTCTCTCTCTCTCTCTCTCTCTCTCTCTCTCTCTGATGTCTCAGTCTCCCCTTTATCCCATTCACTGTTGCCAACTACTTTCAATGGAAAGTAGCTAAAGCCTGCTCGATGTCATGCGCTAATTACCATATTCGTGATGTGATTGCATCGTATTTGCATTCTGCCTTGTGTCAGCAGGTGTCAGTTTGCTTCTCTCCTTCTCTCTGTGCTCACATACTGTATTTTAATACAGCTGAATACCCAATAAAGCTGTTCTCATTTACATATTTTTTCTGTTTCTGTTGTCAGAAAATGGAACAAGTATGAAATGGTGACTGAAATGTGGCCCATTAAGACTACATGTTAACCAGCAGTCACTTCCAAGCCATTTCCAAGCTGCTGCTCTGCACTGTTAAAATTCTGATGTTAGAACCGCAATGTCATCATGGTCAAAATCACCATACACATAAGTTAAAGACAACAGCTGTGCTGTGATTTCAGCTATATGTATTTACATGTAAAACGTTCACTCAGAGAGAAAGTTAGAAGCGACAATGTCTTTTCTTATTTTTTTCTCACACAGCGCACAGCTTCCTGTTAGCTATTTTTTTATATGTGTGTAATGTATATGTATTGTGTGTATAAGTTTAATAAAGTTTATTATTATGTGTTTGAATAAAGTACCAATCTGAATTCAGGGAGTTCAGAAATGGGAATGAACTAAACTCATGCGATAGTGAGTGATAAGACATAGATAAGCACATGAGAAGAATTAAAATAAAATTAAACTGTCAAATTAAATTGTTTAAATAAAAAAAAAAAAAGGAGCCAACAATACAGATTAGTGACTGGTCCTGGTCAACATTGTTTGCACATGCGCAGCTCATTCACATCTATGTCAGCTGCAGTGCGGTTAACTGAATGTGCTGCTCCTCTCTCTGCCAATCACTGAACAGAGTAGATGCAGAGAGAGATGTTTCTGCGGCAGAAAACAAAGGGGACTAAATAAAAAAATACAAAATCTCATTGATACAAATTCTGTTATGAATGCAGACGGAGGCAGACAAGGGATGAGGATCCAAATGCGGGTTTATTGACACGAATGGAAACAAACAGACATGAACAAACAAAACTACCACGATGGGCAAAGTGAAAACAAAACACGAAAACACAGGAACTGGGAACACGGGAACACAGGCATGGGAGCGAACATCAACAACATTCAACGAACGACCAGGTAATGGAGGAACAGGCAGGGTTTATATACACACAAGGGCAGGATGATTACCAATGATAAACAGGTGCGAACAATGACACATTTGAACATGGTGACGGTGACACGGAACACGCGGAACAGACAACCAGGGATCGTGACATAACCCCCCCTCAAAGGATCGGATTCCAGACGATCCAAAACAAAACATACAAAAAACAAAACAGAATCGTCCAAGGAATGAGGGGGGGGACTGGCAGACCACGGAGAGCACACGGGGACACCAGACAATCCAAGGGGGGACAAGGGGCAGATAGGCAGACGAAGGGGGCACAGAGGGCAGACGGGCAGTCCAAGGGGGCACAAGGGGCAGACAGACAGTCCAAGGGGGCACAGAGGGCAGGCAAGCAGTCCACGGGGGCACAAGGGGCAGGCGAGCAGTCCACGGGGGCACAAGGGGCAGACAGACAGTCCAAGGGGAGCACAAGATGGGGACTGGGTCAGGTGGCCTGGGAGCTGGCCACAGGACAGGGACAGGTTCAGGGGGCCTGGGAGGCGGCCCAAGGACAGGGACAGGTTCAGGAGGCTGAACCGTGGGAGGCGGAGCCGTTGCAGGCGGAGCCGTGGGAGGAGGCGCCGTAGGAGGCTCTAGAGGCGGAGACCAGGAAGGCTCAGGAGGTGGAGCCGAGGAAGGCTCAGGCAGCGGAGCCGAGGAAGGTGGCGCCGTAGGAGGCTCTAGAGGCGGAGACCTGGAAGGCTCTGGAGGTGGAGCCGAGGGAGGCTCAGGAGACGGAGCCGAGGGAGGTGGCGCCGTAGGAGGTTTCAGAGGCGAAGACCTGGTAGGCTCTGGGGTCTCTGGGGGAAGAGCCGTAGGAGGCTCGGGAGGCGGAGCTGTGGGAGGCTCAGGAGGCGGGGCCGTAGGAGGCTCGGGAGGCAGGGCCGTAGGAGGCTCGGGAGGCGGAGCCCTAGGAGGCTCGGGAGGCGGAGCCCTAGGAGGCTCGGGAGGCGGAGCCCTAGGAGGCTCTGGAGTCTCTGGGAGCAGAGCTGTAGGAGGCTCGGGAGGCGGAGCCGTAGGAGGCTCTGGAGGTGGAGCCGTAGGAGGCTCGGGGAGAAGGGCCGTGGAAGACTCGAGAGGCTCTGGGGCGGAGCCCTGGCAGGCTCGAGAGGCTTGAGGGGCGGGGCCCTGGAAGGCATGAGAGGCTTGAGGGGCGGAGCCCTAGAAGACTCGAGTGACTTGAGGGGCGGAGCCCTGGGAGGCTCGAGAGACTTGAGAGGCGGAGCCCTGGGAGGCTCGAGAGGCTCGAGAGGCGGAGCCCTGGGAGGCTCGAGAGACTTGAGAGGCGAAGCACTGGGTGGCTCGAGAGGCTCGAGAGGCGGAGCCCTGGAAGGCTCGAGAGGCGGAGCCCTGGGAGGCTCAAGAGACTTGAGAGGCGGAGCCCTGGGAGGCTCGAGAGGAGGAGCCCTGGAAGGCTCGAGGGACTTGAGAGGCGGAGCCCTGGAAGACTCGGGAGGAGGAGCCCTGGAAGACTCCAGAGACTTGAGAGGCGGAGCCCTGGGAGGCTCGAGAGGAGGAGCCCTGGAAGGCTCGAGAGACTTGAGAGGCGGAGCCCTAGAAGACTCGAGTGACTTGAGGGGCGGAGCCCTGTAAGGCTCGAGAGGCTTGAGGGGCGGAGCCCTAGAAGACTAGAGTGACTTGAGGGGCGGAGCCCTGGGAGGCTCGAGAGACTTGAGAGGCGGAGCCCTGGGAGGCTCGAGAGGCGGTGGCTCTTGGACGGTCATGGCTACTGGCGCTGGCTCTTGGACGGTCATGGCTACAGGTGCTGGCTCCGGGACGGTCGAGGCTACAGGCGCTGGCTCCGGGACGGTCGAGGCTACAGGCGCTGGCTCAGGGACGGTCGAGACTACAGGCGCTGGCTCAGGGACGGTCGAGGCTCGCTGACCGGGGCAGGCGTAGGCGCTGGCTCGCTGACCGGGGCAGGCGTGAACTGGGGAGCGGAAGCCTTTCTTCTCCTCCTCCTCCGGGCGGACGAAGCTGGCAGCATTGGCTCCTTGACCAAGGCAGGCATGAAGGTTGGCTCGCTGGCAGACGTGAAGGGACGAACCACGGGCGAATGGAGGGTTACCACTGTGGGAGGAGCTACGGGGTCCTCCTCGACGACGGCCACAGTGAACGAGGAACCGCAGGCCAGCAGAGTCTCCTCCACGAATGCGTGGAGTGTCCAGCCGCGCGTTGCCGGTGGCAACCGCTCCTTGAGCGCACTGTTCAGGTTCGCCCGGAAAAACACAACCAGGGAGGAGTCAGGGAAGTTGGTGGCACCCGCAATCACGAGAAAATCGCGGATGTGGTCTTCCACCGGACGGTTTCCCTGCATTAGGCTGAGCTGCTGACAACTCACTTTTAGAACCGCTGGATCCATGTTTGGTCGTTCGTTCTGTTATGAATGCGGACGGAGGCAGACAAGGGATGAGGATCCAAATGCGGGTTTATTGACACGAATGGAAACAAACAGACATGAACAAACAAAACTACCACGATGGGCAAAATGAAAACAAAACACGAAAACACAGGAACTGGGAACACGGGAACACAGGCATGGGAGCAAACATCAACAACATTCAACGAACGACCAGGTAATGGAGGAACGGGCAGGGTTTATATACACACAAGGGCAGGATGATTACCAACGATAAACAGGTGCGAACAATGGAACATGGTGACGGTGACACGGAACACGCGGAACAGACAACCAGGGATCGTGACAAATACAATAATGATTTCAATAGTAATATGTAAACATTTTTACATCTCTAAAGTTGTTCATATGTAAAATTATTAAGTTTTAGATGTTGTAGATACATAAATATTGTACATTTCGGTGTCTGTGCAAACGTAAGAAAATGTAGGTTCACTAAAACCACACTTTATGTAAGAATACATGAAAAATCTCAAGAGATCACATTGATATCAGACATTGGTTTTGGCCGATGTTGGATGAGAGACTTTGTTGCAGATGGGGTTCTGGAAATGATGAGGCTTTGAGACCTTGATGGGCTTGAAAGGAAATGAGGGGGGGTCTCTTTAATTGTGTCACGATCCCCTGTTGTCTGCCCCGTGTTTCACTTGTCAACTGTCATAAACTACACTTCCCATAATTCCCGGCCCTCATCACTGCCAGCACTCAGTCATTGTTCTCACCTGTATGTCGTTTAGTCCTCATTATCCCTCTGTATTTAAACCCTGTTGTTTCTCCTTTCGTAGTCGGTCGTGGAATGTGGATGTCTGGAAGTTGTTTTGCCCAGTTTGCCCAGTTTGCCCAGTTTGCCCAGTTTGCCCAGTTTGCCCAGTTTGCCAATGTTACCTTTGCCCACCGTGGATGTTGTACTCTTTGGATGTTTTCGTGTTTTGTTTTTGTTTTTCCCATCGTGGACGTTTCCTTTGTTCCAGTCTTGTTTGTTTTCACCTTTGTCAATAAAAACCCGCACTTAGATCCTCACCCCTCGTCTACCTTCTCCTGCTTTCGTAACAAATTGAGGGACTAGACCAGTAGAAGTATTATGTAGTCAATATAGACCATCAAATAAAAACCTCTCACACTTGAACAGTTGCTGGCAGGTACATTGGACACAGGTACTAGTAGAGAGAAAAGCCAAGACTCACGGTCATAAGACTGAAACGTTGCCCTTTTAATAAATAAAGTTGATGCAGACTGATCAGACTGAATTTTGCTGCTGAACAGAACCGACTGGATCCAGCACTATTCTTGCTTCGTGTTGGACTCCACTGCTACATGTCGCTGAATTATGATAACTAAATGCAGCCGGTGCCAGCCAAACATCACTTCAGTCTATTGTGATGGACTTCAGAGGATGAACTGATGCCAACTCCAACCATAAGACATGGGATACTTCATATGCCATTGTCTGAACCTTGGATTTAGGATGGATCACACCGAACCTCACCGAAATGACCGGCCAGGTTGAACTGCGATGCACCTCACTGATCTCTGTCTGCATCACCTCAATAAATTGATGGACTACACTCTCGAAATGGAATACATAGACTAACAATTGCCAACAAAAGCCTTCATCAGCCAATTAACAAGGACAATTGCATCTATGTGAACTTCTGCAGTTAAGCTCAAAGACATTAATCATTAATCTTACAGTTCATACAAAATTTTTGTTTAAACATTGTCCCTTAACACGTACTGAGTTTTCAGCTTGCTCACTGGGGTTATGAATACAATTATTATACAATTACTTATTTTTAAACACGATTCACAATCGTATTTTTTCTTATTACACAATGATGACTCATTATAGATATTACAGTTTTATCTTCTGTTAAAGCTGCTTTGAAATTATGTGTGAAAGGTGCTATACAAATAAAATTGACTTGACTTGACCATAGGAACTTTTCCCGGTGGGCTGGCTGCGAAACGGGGCCTAACGGGCTGTGATAAGCTGAAACAGGCCGCTGCGTTAAGCAGAACGGGCCACGACTGGCTGAAGAGGGCCGCAAAATGCCGATGCAATATGCTGAAGGGGAATCTACAGAAAAGTACAGCAACTTCAAGTGCTTCCAAACCCTCTAGTACCACTAGCAGCTTAAACAGATGTTTCTATAAAAAAGTGTACCATCAAAACCGCTATGTTGAAACATATTTTGTTGCAATCATACAACACTTCCACAATTGTAACATGGCTCTACCAACCAAGCAGATTTTTTCATGTTACTGTGAATGAAGAACTAAAATTTGTGATAGACTATATTTATGACATAGGGAAGAACAGGGAAGTTGTCACAAAAGCTGTTTCTCAGTGACCTTACTGACCAATTCAAAGACCTCAAAATATAATAATTAATATTTTTTGTGAATTCTATCCTCTAAACAAAAATTCCAATGTCAGCAAATGTTTGCTATAGCTGTTGGGTAAACAAGGGAACAAGGGAAGATGAGATCAGATTCTCATCTTCAAATGCCTGTGTTGCATATCCAGGTAAAGCCTTTTAAGAAATCTCACCAGTGATGCGAATAAAATTGTGGAAACAGCTCACTCTTATTGTTCCCTGTTGAAATAATTTAAATCTACTACATGTCATTCTATCACAGAATCTCTTAAATGTTGTCTTTTGCTGATAGTCTGTCACTACCTTTAATTTGCTCTTCAGTTCGTCACATACCATCAGGATATATGATAGATATTGTAGATTAAATACAGTATGGTATTTCTTTGGTTCAATATGTGTCACAACTTGTTAAAGGGAACTAAAACTTCTCTCAGCTTCAGCAGAGGCAATAGGGATGACCAGTAGCAACCTCACCAGGGCTTCAACATATTTAAACAGGCCCTTGACCTCCTCTGGCATTTGTCTTAGGATTTCTGCATTCTCTGCAGAGGACTTGAATGAGTATTTTAAATAAAACATGGGCCCTCAATCTTGAGAGCACCCATGTTTAACTCAGGATTACAAAGAATTCATCAGCTTTGTATCTACCGAGTCCAAGAACTGAAAGAACTGTGCTCTGATGTATTCACATGGTGATTTTACTAAATACATGTCTGTTCCACCACCGAGGCCTCTGGGGGCTTTCGGACGGGAGGCATTTCTATTTACTCATTTTCCAAAGAGGTCAACATCTTTGCTGCCTCTTCAAATTTGGCTTGATACATGTCATCATTTTTTTTTGCTGAAGTGTACTTTGTAAGCATTTCACATCAGCACGCTTTCCCCCAACTGGTTGTGCCCTGTGTTGGAGTAATGTATTCAAGCATTCCAGCTCTCTCATAACCTTAGATGCTAGCAAAAGGCCTAAGACGGTCTTCTCTTGGCTAAAATTTTAGAAGAGGAAAAGCTTCACCTCTCTTCGCCTGCTAGAGGCCCAAAGTGCGGGAGGGATGGATGTTGTGTATTTAGAAAATTATGAAAATTATAAAAGGAATGAAAAATATAATGTAACCAAATTTACAATTTCCTTACTTATAATAATAATATCATTAAAACTAGAATGTACATTTCCTGAAGAAAATGTGAGTGGTGCTTGCTGTGGCAAAACTCGTCAAATAGAATTTTATAACTGCTGAGATATGTGTTTTTTTACTTGGTTGCTAGGGTACCCCCATCTGGTTGCTAGGCAGTTACCATAGTGATATTTATCAAGTCTCCTTGCTATCCTGAGTAAAATCAGTCAACCCGGAAGTGTCTACGATGTTCTGATCCAGAGATATTTGATTTGTTACTTGGTTGCTAGGGTAACCCCTCCTTGTTGCTAGGCAGTTACCATAGTGATTCTAATCAAGTGTCCTTGCCATCCTGATTGAAATAAACCAACCCAGAATTCTCTATGTTTTTCTGATGCAGAGATATGTGATTTGTTACTCGGTTGCTAGGGTAACCCCATCTGGTTGCTAGGAAGTTACCATAGTGATACTTATCAAGTCTCCTTGCCATCCTGATTGAAATAAATCAACCCAGAAGTCTCTACGATTTTCTGGTGCAGAGATATGTGATTTGTTACCCGGTTGCTAGGGTACCCCATCTGGTTGCTAGGCAGTTACTATAGTGATAATTATCAAGTCTCCTTGCCATCCTGATTGAAATAAATCAACTCAGAAGTCTCTTCAATTTTCTGGTGCAGAGATATGTGATTTGTTACTCGGCTGCTAGGGTAACCCCATGTGGTTGCTAAGCAGTTACCATAGTGATACTTATCAAGTGTCCTTGCCATCCTGATTGAAATAAACCAACCCAGAAGTCTCTACGTTTTTCTGATGCAGAGATATGTGATTTGTTACTCGGGTGCTAGGGTAACCCCATCTGGTTGCTAGGCAGTTACCATAGTGATACTTATCAAGTCTCCTTGCCATCCGGATTGAAATGAATCAACCCAGAAGTCTCTACCATTTTCTGGTGCAGAGACATGTGATTTGTTACCCGGTTGCTAGGGTACCCCCATCTGGTTTCTAGGCAGTTACCATAGTGATACTTATCAAGTCTCCTTGCCATCCTGATTGAAATAAATCAACCCAGAAGTCTCTTCGATTTTCTGGTGCAGAGATATGTGATTTGTTACTCGGTTGCTAGGGTAACCCCATGTGGTTGCTAGACAGTTACCATAGTGATACTTATCAAGTGTCCTTGCCATCCTGATTGAAATAAACAAACCCAGAAGTTGCTACGTTTTTCTGATGCAGAGATATTTGATTTGCTACTCGGTTGCTAGGGTAACCCCATCTGGTTGCTAGGCAGTTACCATAGTGATATTTATCAAGTCTCTTTGCCATCCGGATTGAAATGAATCAACCCAGAAGTCTTTACGATTTTCTGGTGCAGAGATATGTGATTTGTTGCCTGGTTGCTAGGGTACCCCATCTGGTTGCTAGGCAGTTACCATAGTGATACTTATCAAGTGTCCTTGCCATCCTGATTGAAATAAATCAACCTAGAAGTCTCTATGATTTTCTGGTGCAGAGATATAGTTATTGATAAACGGTTGCTAGGGTACTCTGTTTAGTTGCTAGGGAGTGGCTTGGTAGCTGCCAATCATGAATCTCCAAAGGCTGCTTGTCAGTATGAATGATATAAACCAACTCCCATGCCTCTGTGACATTCAGAACGGAAGATATCCCTCTATGGATTTTGGTTGCTAAGGTGCTCGACAATGGTTTCTAGGGAGGGGCTAGGAAGTGTTGAGGTGATTCGTGATTGGCTGTTTGCTGCCCAGAGTCAAACGAGACCACCCTTGTGTTTCTATGACACTTCTATCCGGAGATATCCCTTTGAACTTTTTCATTAGAAGTCTATGGGAGTTGTTGCTAAGGTGCTCTAAATGGTTGCTAGGGCGTGGCTTGATAGCTTCACAATGATCCTGAGAGACTGATTGGTCATCTGAGTAAAATGAGCCCGCCCCCTTGTCTCTATGACACTGTGATCAAGAGCTATGTTCAATACAAAATCCCTATGCAATTTCATTTCATGGGCCGTCCTACACCATTGTAAGTCAATGGAGCAACTTTGGGCAGCTTCTGCCCCCCAGGGGTGCAACTTTTACCCCATATTGAGGTATGCTCTTACAGAGCCTGCCAGCCTCTTCAAATGTGGCAAATGACACGTTTCTGCGAAATTCTCGCTCGGAGCTCTGACTCGTCAAAGTTTGTCGCAATGTTAAGTCTATGGGATTTTTTCGGCCGCTTTTTTGCCCCTGGGGCAAATACCGTACCCCCGATCGCTTATAAAAGTCATAGCACACCTCTCCTCAATAGGCTGCATAATTTGACGCCTCACTCAGGATTATAATAATAATAATAAGTATGGCGAATAACAATAGTGATGCCTTGCCTTTGGCAAGCACCACTAAAAATACCAGGTATCCATTGTAAAAAAAAAAAAAAAAACATTCATAATTTAACCACTTTTACTGTGTGAATATCTCTGACTAAACACTGGGTGAAATATTTAATTTTGCCTTGTTTAATTCAATTAACATGAATGAGTTAGTTGATAACAGTTTTGTTTAATAAGCTCCACAAGGAATTTTGTAATTTTGGCATGTTGCATTGCTCATAATGGAAAGGTTGAGAAATACTAAAGGTGAATAACTCCAACAAAAAAAATATGGATGAGGTAGATAGGGCATAATGTGATATGCATTTAATGGTTAAGGAAATAAAAAAAAATGTTTTTAATGTGCTACTAAATCTGGAGAATTTTCTGCTATTTTCATATATTCATTAGGTAAAGAACATAGAGAAGAAAAAGAGCAGAGTGAAGAGACAGCAGGTAAATGCTGAGTAGAGATTTCAGGTAAGAAAGTACCTAGAAAAACTAAAAATCAACTACAATTCTTCGAGGAATAGCTATGTTACGTTCCTGTGTTGTCTGCCCTCTGTTCTCTGTTTCACTATCACTTTGATTTCACGTTTCCTTGTTGTCCGCTCTGTGTTTTCCTTTTCACCCGTCACCGATCCCGCTCCATGTCACGTTTTCCCTGTTGTCCGCCCTGAGTCTCACTGTCCGTGTGTTAAACTACATTTCCCACATTCCCGGCCTCCCCCACTGCCTGCACTCATCATTGTTTTCACCTGTGTCTCGTTCAGTCTCCACTTTGTCTGTGTATTTAAACCTTGGTTCTTTGTTTACTCTCTGTCGGTCGTTGTTTGGTAATGTTTCGTTTCTTGCATGTCGTCTAGCCTGGTCCGTGTTCCCTACCCGAGTTCAGAGTTTGTTGAGTTTGTTTCATCGTGTTTATTTCTGTCTCGTTGTGTATCAGTTTCCAGTTTTCCCCTCGTGGACTTTTCTTTGTGTTTACCTTTTGTTTCTTATTTGTTTATTCTTAATAAAATACCGCATTTGGATCCGCACCTCTGTCTGTCCTGTCCTGCTTCCACACCCAGCATAACAAGCTACTGTCTCAACCTGACTAGGGTTGCAGCGGTATACCGGTTTCACGGTATACCACGGTTTGAAAATTGAATGTTATCATACCATGTACATTTGCTTATCTACGGTATTGAAAAAATGCAACCAGACCGAGAATCTCACATCGTCAACTTGCGTCACACACACACAAACATGCAGCAGAGAAAATGTCATAGAGAAGTGAGGCGAGGGGGTCTGACATGATTGTGTGTGTGTGTGTGTGTGTGTTTGTGCGAATTAAAGCAGTGTTTCTCAACTGGTTTATTTGGACTGGGTCGCTGACAGCAGGGAAAGAGCAATGCCATGGTTCTCCCATTGAAGATATTTCGGCGGCCGCACAAGTGATCGACTATTTAGGACTGCCGAGGCAGATTTAATGATAATCTCGCAAACAGTTGAAGACTTTTCATCTGCACTTTCACGAGTGTAACAAGCTCACGCTAATGAGCTGCCCTTCTCTCTGGCGCGTGCGTTCAACAACTGGGCTTCCCTCGATATTGCGGAGCGCAGACATCAAAACTGTGACCAGTTTCAATTCTAGTGAGAGTTTTCTAGTTTTCTACCTTTCAACAGCAGCCCTGACATGCCAAACAGCACTGAGGAGGAAAAGAGCAACACTATGCTATGCGCCAAAAAAAGATTTTACATGAGTAAAAGTAACTAGACCTCATTTTATATCAACAGTGGCAGTTGTAGTTAAAGTTTCAAGATGAGTTTCAGCTAATATTTATTTTTCATAAATACTGTAATTTATTATTATTATTACTATTATTTAAGACTAGCACACTGACCTAACCATGGTACTGAGGAGCCTTTCCTTCTGTGTAATATGTGTATAAATATGTAATATTAGATAACAAATGGGATAATAATGGGCTCATATAAGTAAATATGCTCTTCAATTTTTAAAAGGGGGAGAGACAACTTCCTGTAAATTTTGACATCAACAAAAATAATGTCACTTGATGCATGTCCTTGTACAGGAAAACCATGAACAAAACTATGCAACATAAAAGGAAATGCAACCCAGGATACATTAAATACAGGTTATGTTTAATCTATGGCAGGTCGATACTTGATGTCCAATGTAAAATCTGTCCTGAAGCAAAACCAGTTGATAAGCACTGAGTTAAAGTTACAGACAGGAGCTGTCTAGCCTCGCTGTCACGCACCTACAGTATATAGGCCTATTAACTGTTAATAATCATAGGACATTACTTTAAAAGCACACACAGCTGATGTTATTTTTCATTTAGTAGTTAATTTAACATGCTATGCTAACATGTAAACTAACATGCTTTAGTTATATAACATGTTATAGTTACATGCTATTTTTTTATCATGCTTATAATTCAGTTTATTATAATTCTGTTAGCTTTCTTATTTTTTCTATTTATATAATTTTCAAAAGGGAGACTTTTTTACACATATTTCAATAAAATAAATGGTTTCAAGTTTAAATTGTAATAAATTGTTTGCTCCAAAATAAATAAATAAATAACCCTTCTGTTTTCACTGATTTCATAATAACTGGTTGGGACTGTTTGCGCTACTGTTAGTGTAGGCATGCAAATTGTGGGTGTATTGTATGTAAATGAAGTATCGCAAAACGCAGTTTGGAATTTTCCTTAGAATTTGGTTGTTGTGCTAAGACGTTTCAATACCATGTCTTAACTCTCAAAGCAAAGTCCAAATTCTGTAACTGCATTTGTAGTTTGGATATTTCACCAGCAGACAGGAATAAAGTTCATGTCCAAACTATTAAAATATAGTGGAACATTCAAATTTAATTACGTCATTATGTCCCTGACAATCACTGTTGTAGACTTTTTGAGGGAGAAAAAATAAAAATGAGATTGTGTTATAGCCTACTATCTAAAGGTCATGGCTTGTTTTTTTCCAATTACTATCATAATGTTTATATTTAAAATTATATTTATGATAAAATTTGTATTGTTATTTTGAAATCACTGCAAAAGGGGCCAGTGGAAGAAGTTGGACAGAGTAAAATGTTTGGATTTGGTATGATATTTATTTACAAGATTGTGATGTGACAACAAAGTGTTCGTACAGATGCTTCAAAGTTAAATTCATGGATTTTCAAGGACTTTTCAAGCACATTCTTATTTGTTTTCAAGGACTGTGCTCAAGATGTCATTAAAACAAATTATTTTATTTTATTTAAAAAAAATTATATATTTTAACCACATTTAATTTATTTTTATTAAAAAAAACATGTATTATAGTAAAACATATCTAAATGAGCATCTTTAATTATATTTTCTCACAGTAACAATTCTTAGGTCATTTATGATGAAATTGATGTGCAATTGTAGTGTGCTGCCTTAAAACACACTTCACTTTCCAACAAAAGTGAATAACTGGGTCCGTATACAGTCCATATGACTCATGTGCTGTGTTTCATGTTTTCCAAAGTTACACAACAGATTTATGTGAGGAACTGACCAAAATTGCAAATGGTTCATTCTCAAAAAAATTTGACTTTACAACTTACAAAATATTGACATTTTCCATTTAATTCTGTTTTTGCTTATAAACGCTGAGGGTAAACATTTTGTAACATGTTGACATAAATTTTTATTCATAAATGACAACTTGGCTGTTGTTTTTTCTTTTATTATGTAATTTTGTTTCACGATCAAAGGTAACACTAAGTAATGAGTGTTAAATGAGTTACAACACCACATCTTGATGGTTTAATGGTTAAAATATTTTTGTGTGAAAATATTAGATAAAATGTGAATTAATAACCTTTTAACATGCTGGGAGAAATCCCTAAATGCATATTTAAGCAGACTCTGAACTTAAACCCTTAAAAATGATTTACACTACTTTTTGTATTAATTTTTTTTTTTTTAAAGACGAAAAAAAGTTTTTAACATTGATAACACCAATGCCATGAAATCAAGGGACAAACATTATTTTTAATTTATTAATAATAATTTTGTTTAGATTTTTTGCACACTTGTTTGGCCTTGCACTAATGACTTTATTAAAAATAAGTTCAAAATAAATACACAAATAACTTTACATGTCATAGAAGTGGTGTACCAGCTGAAGGGAAGAAGGATTTCAATTAGGTTTCAATTAACAATTTCAAATATATTTTCTAAATAATTAGCAAAACAGAGTCAAGCCATTTCATATCATTAAATGTTAGGTTATTATATTATTTTAAAAAAAATAGTTTTTGTTGTTGTTTTCGCTATTTGAAAGCTTATACATGACTAAAAAAGTCAAGGGACATGTTTGTCAACATATTTTGTTATTAACCCAAATGTTATCAGAAATAACCTATTTTGTGCGACACAAAGCTTTCTTTACACAAGGAGGCGCTAGACGGCTGACAAAACTGAATCCCCCATTGATCTGCATTCAAATCTCAGATCGTTTTACATCTCGTATAATTTTTTTCACTCTGGAGAGTAAATTGTAAATAAAACGGATTTTTTGCAAGAATTCATACTTGTTAAATACGCCACATCAGTATCTATAAATATATATATATTTTTAAATCCTCCAGTAATACTTGATTGTGATTGGCCCGTTCTGAAAAGCGCTGCCAAAAGTAACAGGTGTCACGTGACTGCCGTTTATGCGCTGCCTTCTTTAGCAGTGGTCTAGTAGTCTGTTTTCGTGTTTTTTCGAAAATAAATAAATAAATACATTTCATTCATTTAATTATTTAAGCAACGTATTTTACAGTTTTCTGTAATTCGAGAACTTTTTAAGTACCTCTTTGTAAAAACTGCAATTTTCAAGGGTTTTCCAGAACTTAAATTTGAAAAAGCCAAATTCAAGTACTTCAAGCACCTTATACGAACACTGTTAACAGAATTGTTTTCTGTTTCTGTGAATGAAGAGCCTAAATTTGTGAAATATGCATGGCAGGGGATAGCAGAGCTAGTTTTCACAGGGGGCAAATCGTCACCTGCTATTTCTCAGTAACTATAGTAACTAAATTGCAGCCCTTTAAATTAGAATATGTTTTGTTAATTCTATCTTCCAAACAAAAATTCCAATATCATCATATGTTTGCAATAGCTGTTGCAAGGGAACAATGGAAGATGATATTAGATTTTAATCTTCATATGCCTGTGTTGCATTTAAAGTATATTTGGAAAGTTCATTACTGAAGTGAAAGTTAATGTTGAAACATCTCATTTAAATTGTTCCCTGTTAATATCTGCTATCTGCTCTTAACCACCCTATCAAGGAATTTCTTAAAGGATGAACTAGACTTTTAGTCTGATAATCTCTCACTACCTTGAATTTGCTCTTTAGCCATATACCATCTGTATGTCTGATAAATTTGATAGGTTACGTACAGTAGAGTATAACTTTGGTTTAAGCTTTTGACTGCATTATGTGCAATCCACATTACACACTGCACCATTAATTGAAATGAACACACAAACAACTTTGTTTATAATTAACTGAATTTAATAGCACAATTTATAACATAAACAAGACCAGAACTTTTACTGAAAAATGTCTTAATATGATCATGTGAAAAGTAAGCAAGCTGTTCATTCAAACAGAACTCAGTTTCACACTTAGCATGCTATTATATATTTACAAGAATTTAAGAGGGTTTCCTATTGTGTCATATTCAAGGTACTTTTTAAGGAACGAGCGTATTTGTGGACTGAATAGATTTGTATGGTAATCTCTGGAATCTGCATCAGAAAGTGGGTTCTGGGTGTCTGTGCACTTGTCCTTTGTTCCCCAGCTCACAATACCAATCTATCAAAGGATATTCAGATATTTTTTAAATGTCTACTTTTACTCATCTTCTCTCAAAGTAGTTTTCTTCTCTCAAAGTAGGGGGCACCCTACCTAATAATCAAAACAAGCAAGTACAACCCCCCATTAATTATACCATGATCAATGGAAACATGGGTAAATGCTTCGTGATGCAACCCTCCAAATGTTTAAGCCAAATCTACACACTTGACACTGGATGAGACAACATTACAGTCACAGTCACAGTCAATGCCGTTTTCATAAAAATAAACGACAAATGGAGAAATGGGTTGAAATCTCACCTGAATAATTCGACCTTCTTTATCCACATAAGTGGCCCCACCAGAGTCACCTGTTACAAAATGGCATGCAGACACAAGGAACATTATAATTGCTTCATATTCATAATCATATTCAGATAATTAATGATTACAATGATTAATGATTACATAATTAAAAGGTCAGACATTTTGCTGATAACATTTTATTACATTGTAATAATAAAACCAAAGGTAGTAGATTTGAACCAAATATAAGCGGGGGCATTTTGATTGCAAAAAATCAAACATACCTTTGCAAGCAATATAATCTGTTGTTGTATCAATACCGCCGCTGCACAGAAAATTGTCTGTAATTATATCCTTTGCATTTGTTGATTCCCCAATTCCTGGCGCTTTTTTTGCATCTTCAACACAAGAATCCCGCTAAAGAGAAAGCACATTCACATGTGTTCATACTGTGTTTTTTATTGTTATTTTTATTGTTATGTTTAAGACACTGCAAAGGTGTCTGGTGGAAGAAGGAGAGAGTAACATTTTTGGATTTGGTATAATTTTTTTGACCACTTCGTTGTGAAGTATTTTGAATTTAGAAATATTTTTGGGTGAATTTATTCGGGTTTCAATAAATTAATAACATTTTTCAAAATCATTGTCTGTAATACCTGAGACTTTTGCCTTAGTGGCCACCAGAGGTTGCTAGTAGTTTAGTGACTTTTAGTTTGAAATTTTGTGTTTACCTTCTTGTGTCTCTGTTCCTGGTTCCTGCCCTGATTGTTTTCAGCTGTTTACCCCAGTGTATAAAAGGTCCTTGTGTTTGCTCAGAATTTGTCAGTTGTTGTTCCTTTTACCCTTCGTGGATGTGACGTTTGTTCTGTTCCCGTGTTTTGTTTTTGTTGTTGTTTTGTTCCTGTGTTTTCCAAGTTTTGTATCTGGACTCATTTTCTTATTACAGTAAAATAAGCTGCACTTAGATCCTGCTCTATTGACAATCATTACAATGTCGACCGGTAGAAGTGAAGTGTGCGCCAATACAATCACTGTTAATACTAGCCTTGATTTGTGTGTCAGAATGAAAATGATTAATAATACTTAAATCTGTATAATTTAACAGAGACTACATCCATATCCTGAACCACATTTTACATGCATATAAAAGAAATGTGTCCCATTTAATAAGGATGCCCAAAATATTGTAGGAGGAGAGGGAAATCTGTTCGCTGTCCTTTTCTGCATATCGCTGCCCCCTTTGGCATATTGCGGCACCGTTTTGTGGCCCATTATGCATAATGCGGCGGCCCATTTCAATTTATCGCGGTACATTCTGCGCCGTTTCATGGCCGACCCTTCGGGAAAAGTCCTGGTTCTCCCGATGGCCAGTTTGCCCCTGTCTGGTACTTACACTAGTAGTCACAGCATTGCCAGTCTCAGCCACAGACCATGCCAAATGGACCACTTATGGGCCATCTTAAGTAATTAGCACACAATGTCAAGAAGTAATGAAATAGAAGTAGAGTGCTAGAAGATATTTGTGCAGGACAGAGACTGTTTCATGACACTTTAAGCTCAAAAGAATAAAAGCTCTGTTGTAATCCTTACATGTCATATTCAAAAATAAACGACATCATTACCTTTCCTTTTAGCTTGATTTTGATATTTTTTAATATAACATCTTCATAGTCAACCATTCCTGATGTGAAATAAGCTTCCAGACTATCTCCTATTAGAATCTTTTCCTCTGTAACAAATACATTGAGAAAACTGTATAAGCTGGCAGGGTTGTTGGCATATTAGGTACATACACTCATTGCTGGGTACTGATTAAAAACTACACAATTTCAATTGTAATCAGTAATGTAATTTTTTAAATGTTTTGATTTGCTCCAAATAGATAAGAAGCATGTCTAAAAGTCATGGTATTTGTAACACAAAGAAGGGTTGGTACCTCACCATGTTTTTTGCATGTCCCTTCACTGTCTGAAAGTTTTAGTGCTCCATTTGTTGACTTGGTGCAGGGAATGCAGATTGGCCTGTACAGATACACAGAAGATTCTGTCATTAATTTAGCATATTTTAGCATACTCTTATTAAGGTAAAATCACACGTCGATGAGCTGTGCTCCTCACCTAAGATTAACACTTATGATTACAGCTTCTTCCAACTCTATAAGAGCTACATCAAATTCGTAATATTCCTGTATTTTGATGTGCTGTTTTGCTGTGATGTTATAGTCAGGATGAGTTATGTATTGTTTTACTTTTACACCTGAGGGAGACAAAGTAAATGTGATTAAAAAGAATAGTTCTACTGAGCATATGCAAGATTTTCTTGAATTTATCAGCTAAAAAAATAGAAGTAGCAGTTGAGAGCTTAATATTACCCTGGCCTTTTTGCAGTTTAACTAATATGCTCTGAGGTCTGTCTTCATGTCTGAAGCAGTGAGCCGCTGTCAAGATGTATCTGGAGGTGACTAAAGACCCCATGCATTTTGAACCTTTTGTGGCACGCTACATAAAGAGCAGAGAAGAAAGATGACATTTTATTTTTAACCTCTATTTTATTCATTTTATTTTGTAATCTCTGGAGCCCTGTAGCTATTTTTTCATGGAAAGGTATGTAAAATGTTCCTCTTTCCTGAGAGATATTGCTGAAATAAGTGTTGTAAGATATCTCACCGGTCTCTGTGACAGTTATAGACTCTGTAAACAACAAACAAAAATGTGTCGTGGACCGCAGACAATGACGCTTTTCGATCGTCAGTCATATTGCATGTTCTCATACGTTGTAGGTGCAGCAAATTATTGAGACTTACTGCCATTTCAAGCCATGTTGTCAATAACAGTTGTCAGCTGAGGGAGCTATTTTGCTGCTTTTTTTTAACAACCGTTTCTGCACAACGTCTGTCTTAATAGGCCTTTATTACAGTTCGTGTGTCGTCACATCCGGCTCCAAAAAGTAGCACTTTTGTATAATAAATTACCAGGAAAGTAGTACTTTATCAAGTTTTTTCTAATGCCTGATAGAAAAGTGAATGGATGCCAAAATTGCGATGCTCCAAAAAGCACATAAAGGCAGCACAAAAGAAATTCATGTGACTCCATTGGTTAAATCCATGACTTCAGAAGTGATATGATAGGTGTGGGTGTGAAACATCAATATTTGAGTAAATTCTTTCTAGAAATTCTTCTCCTTACCCAGTAGATGGCAATATGCATGAAGAATGTGAATCACCAAAAACACAAGAAGAAGAAAGTGAAAGTTAAAGTGGAAAGTCTGAGCAGGGAGGAGAATTTTATAGTAAAAATTGATTAAATATTGATCTGTTTCTCACCACATCTATCATATCACATCTGAAGACATGGATTAAACCACTGGAGTCACATGGATTAGACTACTTTTATGCTGATTTATGTGATTTTTGGAGCGTCAAAATTTTGGCAGTAATTTACTTGCATTGTATGGACCTGCAGAGCTGAAATATTCTTCTAAAATTCTTAATTTGTGTCCTGCTGATGAAAGAAAGTCATAAACATCTGGGATGACATAAGGGTGACTAAATAATGAGAGAATTTTAATTTTGTTTGAATTATTCCTTTAAAGCCCGATGTAGCCCCTGTACCAAACAACTGCTCTACCGCCTCTACTGTGGGGGGCATGATGCGCCAAGTGACCCTGCTTTTTTTGTGTTTTTTTACATTCCTTGCATTGTTTTGAAAATGTTTTATGCACAACGATAACTCTCTCAGTCTGCATTAAGGGAAATTTAGACCCCAATTTTAATGTAATTGTTTTTCATGCATTATGATAATGAAAATAACTTTTTCATTTTTAAATTTCTGTAATCATGACGCCCTTTCATTTATTTTTTAATCAGATTCATGTAGTGTTTACAGTATCATAGATAAGTGATCTATTTTAAAAGTTGACAATCACAAACAGTTATAAAATACCTAGATTTTATATTCTTTCTGGCAAACAGCCATAAAACAGAATGTAAATTACATTATGTGTGCCCACTACTCATGAGTACTTTTAAATGAGCCACTCTTTTACTCTTACTTGAGTAGTTTTTAGGACAGGTACATTTACTCTACTCAAACTAAATTTTTTAAGAAGTAACAGTTCTTTTACTTGAGTATTATTTTTCAGTACTATTTCCACCCCTGCACAGCACTTCATTGTGTGTTATTTACCACTTTAATGTGTAATAGTATCTGAGCAAGGCGATTATCAGCGCAGAGTTTTCCCAATTCATGAGGAGCTGTGAGCGATGTTCAGCTGACTCCCAGAGGATTATTGTGCTCAACTCAGGTCCGAAGAGACAGCGGTTAAGTGTTTTAATGTCATTGTTTTCACTATTGCAACATGCTCATCTCCCGTTTGTAAATGTAATATAGTCACTGGAACATTTTCATCTTTATGTTTTATTTACATTGAATTTGGTTGCAACTCACAAGTGGACGCTTCCCCAATCATCACACTCAAACCAAGAGGGTATAACTCCACATTTACAACGATTAAACCAGGAATTTTCTGTAACGGACTCTGGGATGGAAATGTTTCTTTATTTTAACATTTTTAAATGGATCTTATGTCAAACATGGAGTACATGAAAGCAATGTGATCATCATCGCAAATATAATCTTTACTCTGAATACACGTTTTGTTGTGGCATAGTCTAGTTCTAATGTTCTTAAATGTGTAAAGGTAGCCTACTCTTGTTTTTATATATTCTTGCATTCATCTAATAAAAAAATTTACTTACACTCTGCAAAGTGTTCCCTGCTCATATACGTACATCCTGATTAAAATAATTAAACAACATGACACCATTTTGCTTTACTTCAACATCCCTGAGTAATGATTGTTTGGTGAGGTAGGTCTGTTTAGATTAAGTATTTGAGATAAATTGTACATAAAATAGTCCATAATAATTCCACGTTGTGGGCACTGTCATTGAAACAGACTGCAACGGAAGATTTATGCTACTAAGCAAAGCTTCTGTTCTGCGAATGAGGAAGTGTAATAAAGGCCTATAAAGGATTTTGGAGTCTTTGGAGTTCAGGGTTTTGGAAAGAGGGGGCGTGGCAAATTACAACGGCTCAGTCGCGTGGAAGTAGAATAGCTAAAATCGCTTACAGCACCTTTAAGACAACAAAAAAATTGCACCCTTTGGAAATAATGGTAACCTTTCAGAGTTTAACATAACTAAATGAGAACACTAGTATGAATATAGTATGAATGTATAATATATGATAAAAAAGTTATGCTTACAGTAACATCAATCTGTGCCAACCAGGGAAATGCACGGCGTCCATTTGTTGCGTCAGAATCTTTAATCCCACACAATTCCTCTGTTGTGGCCTCATCTATTTCAAAAAGTGGATATATAAGAACTCATTTACTCATTACTTGATAAAAACTACAGAGTTCCTTGGGTTAACACCTAAAGGTACTCTCACTATTTTTTTGTTACACTGGACTTATACTGACATCAATGTGTATCAATGATATCAAAGATTGGATGGCTGGAAATTTCCTTTAACTCAATTCTGAAAAAACTAATTATTGGACCAAAAACCTCTAAAAATAAGCTTCTAAAATATAATTTGACTCTCGATGGATTTACTGTTACATCATTTTCAACAGCAAAGAATTGATGTGTTATATTTTATTCCAATCTGTCCTTGTAGATCAGCTTTCTTCCATCTCACAAATATTGCTAAGGTACGACATAAGCTCTCTGTTTTTCTGTTCATGACCTCAAGACTAGATTATTGTAGTGCATTACTGGGAGGATGTCCAGCAAGTTCAATAAATAAACTTCAATTTGTTCAAAATGCAGCTCCCAGGGTGCTGACTAGAATCAAGAAATTTTACCATATTTCCCCATTTTATCATCGTTACATTGGCTGCCTATTACATTTCTTATTAATTTTAAAAGTCTGTTAACTAATTTCAAAGATTTGAAGCTCTGCAGTACTACTTAAGTGACCTTCTGATAAGCTTTATTCCATCACGTTCATTACGATCGCAAAGTTCTGGCCTGTTAATAGTTCCTAGAATATCAAAATGTACAAAAATGTAACATTTTCCTAATTGGCTCCTTAACTATGGAATAGTCTCCCTAACACTGTTCGTGACTCTGACGTACTCTCTCAGTTTAAGTCTAGACTAAAGACTCATCTATTCAGACCAGAATAAACCTAATTTATTCATCAACTCATAGTTAAGCTGCATTAGTCAGGTGTTCCGGAACCGGAAACACTTCTCATATTCTATAATCCTCGCTAATATTCTTCTATTTGTTTCCCTGTCTTAACCAAAAATGTTAAGCTCCACAAGGACATAAAGGCAGCATAAAAGTAATCCATAAGCCTTAAGTGGTTAAATCGTCCTGGTTACATTCGTAACCTCCATTCCCTGATGGAGGGAACGAGATGTTGTGTCAATGTAGTGACACTAGGGATCATACTTGGGAGCCCCAAACACCTCTGATCTTTGAAAAAAGGGCAATGTGAATTGGCGAGTGGAATTTACATGCCACTCCCCGGACATACGTGTATAAAAGGAGCTGGCTTGCAACCACTCATTCAGGTTTTGTGCTCAGGAGCCGAGACAAGTTCCCGGACATTTCAGCGGGTAGTTCAGTGTTGTGGCAGGAGGGACACAACGTCTTGTTCCCTCCATCAGGGAATGGAGGTTACGAAAGTAACCAGGATGTTCCCTATCTGTCAATCACTCGACATAGTGTCGATGTAGTGACACTAGGGGTCCCTATACAAAACACCACAACTAGCTGAACTGTGTTACGTGGACTGGCGGTGTGAGACGGTCAGACCCTTGTGTGCCTCGTAGCCAGCGCACCCGGCTGTCACATAATCTCCCCCAACGCTCTTACAAGCATCATACAGTCCCCTGCACATCAGGAACAATTCGACTGCCCAAAAATAGGGACCCAGCAGCGGCAACTTCTCCTTTTTTCTCCCCAAAAGGAAGAAAATCGTTCAGCTGGGGGCCATATAAGATCACATGGTCTTACCGAGTCCCATGGTAGGTCCTACCCCAGGGGGAGAGGAGCTCTGCAAACACAGTGACTGGGGGCAGAGGGGCATCTGCTCAAAGACGACACAGGTTTACCAGTGGGGAAATTGTTTTGCGGGATATACATCACACAATGTTACCATTGGCAACCAGTGCACGTGGAGCAACTACCCCAGTACAGGGCCTTGTTAGCACACATACTGAGCCGGCAGCGAGTTTCTCCATAAACTCGTCTGCCACAGGGCTAAGGAGGAAGGACATCCAGGGTCCACAACTTTGTGAACATAACTGGGGTAAAAAGCACACGTCTTGGGGAGGGCAAAGGCGCAATGCGCAAGCGGTACACCTGGCCAGATGTCCCGGAGTGGAGGGTTCAGCCTGCGACTGGGCAACAGCACCCAAGGGTGGGAGCCCAGCCGAGTCCTCGGCATCAGACTGGACAAGCCTGCTCTCCGATGCTGCGATCGAAAGCTCATCCTCTTCGCGAGCTCCGAATGAGATCATGAACCCGCCCTGAGATGAGCTAGCAGACTCTCCCCAGAAATCGACTGGTGCACACAAGCATGCTGGGGAATGGAAGGTCCGTTGGGGGTTTCCCGGCAGAGAAGCTCCCATTGAGGTCCCTAAATCACCCCAGTGCTAACTGTTGTGGCCTCATACCGTAGGTAGAAGGATCGAGGCGTGGAGCCACTGGGGTGACTTTCCCTCTGATGAAGGAGAGCCGCAACCGCAACGTTTCCATGGTCATGTTCTCGCAATGCGGACATGAACCATCCACGAACGATGTCTCCACGTGTGACACGCCCAAGCACATGTGACGCGCCCAAGCCGTGAGACAGCGATCGTGGCCGTCAGAAGTGGAGAGATAGCGATCGCAACCAGGAATTTTACACCGACGGTAAGGCATCTTGGAAATTATGCTCTGTCAGTGCCACTCTTTTAGTAGGAAGTATACTCTTTTTTTTTTGTGGAAAGAATATCCTCTTTTAGCTGCTGAAGCACCCAGGGGCGTTCTCTGCACAACGGCGGTGCAAGAGGGGGAGAAACCGTTGCAATGCGCCATAAATCCAACAGCTTCACTCGCTTTTAGAGGTGAATGGACCGGCAGAGGAATTCAGCTTGCTGAACACAACTGCTTGGCTCCGAAGAAAAAATCTGAATGAGTGATTGCAAGCCAGCTACTTTTATACCCGTATGTCTGGGGAAGTGGCATACAAATTCCACTCGCCAATTCCCATTGGCCTTTTCTGCTCCCAAGGGACGACCCCTAGTGTCACTACATTGACACAATGTTGAGTGAGTGACAGATAGGGACCTTTGTCTTCTGAAGCAATAACATAGGTATAGGTGAGAAACAGATCAATATTTAAGTCCTTTTTTGCTATCAATCTCCAGTTTCACATTCTTCTTTTGTTTTTGTTTATTTAGATTTTTTGAGCACATCGCCACCTACTGGGTGGGGAGGAGAACATTTTGGTAAAAACTGACTTAAATATTGATCTGTTTCTTACCCACACCCATAATATCACTTCAGAAGACATGGATTTAACCATCTTATTGATTACTTTTATGCTGCTTTATATGAATTTTGGAGCTTAAAAATATTGTTACCAATTCACTTGCATTGTATGGACCTACAGAGCTGAAATATTCTTCTAAAAATCTTTGAGTTCAGCAGTCATACACATCTGGGATGACATGAGGGTGGGTACATTTTTCATTTTTTGGGTGAACTATCCCTTCAACTGTGTATAGTTTGTGAAAATTACTATTTTGTTTTATATTTTGTTTTTCATTATTTAACCACATTTTATCTTCTTTTTGTATGTACAAATTCCATGTATCCTGTCCTATCCATATGATTTATCATATTGCATGTGTGAAATGGCTTGTCATGTCAGGTACACATTTTAACACAAAATTCACAACATTGGAACCTAAAATTCTAAATACATCCCCTGCATCTCAATATTTAATTGCTAGAACTATGTAAAAAGTGCAGTGTATGTCTGAATGTGGTATTGTCTGATTTACCTCCATGGTCGTGGGGATAATGAACATTAACAGTGACAGAAAAATACTTGCTTACATTTCACGTGTTGCGCCAAGAAGTGGATCGGCTTCTTTCAGCTCGTTGTTGAAAACACATTTTTATTTGGGCATTTCTAACTTGCGCTGACTGATAGAGAGTGCGAGGGTCAAGTGGATGACATCATTCATGGATAAACATTAATGTCATTAAATGAGTTATTCCATCAGTTACACCTGGTCGGAGGCTTCTGTAAATATTTAGTTCATACGTAGGGTTACGTTCTACCTAAGTTTAATCGTGCAACGTTCAAATATTTAGTAGTGCGTAAATTGTGACTTAGTGCCCATTTACGCCACAACTTGGCTAAGTTGTAACTTATGTATAGTTGGTGCAACCGGACCCGGGTTCTTTCTGGATTTTCCTATGGGTTTTTATAATGGGGTTTTTCAAGTCATGAGTATAATAAGGTCTGTGGTAAACATTACTTGACAATATGTGGGAATTTTGTTTTACAACATAAATTACACACTTCCATAGCTCAAACGTGAATTGAAAAAAAAAACAATTATTTAACCTTTATTTAACCAGGTTTGTCTCATTGAGATCTAAAATCACTTTTTCAAGAGAGACCTGGCCAAGATAGCAGAACAAATTAGATCACACAATCACAAAACAAACACAAAAGAGGCAAAGACAACTCAAGTGCATTTCAATTAAATGAAAGTGCCATTAATTAAAACATTTGCACGTGTGGATGGACTCATGTTCTACAGTTTTAACATAACCTTTAAAATCATTTAAGGAAATTAGACACTGTAGTTTAAGTCTTTTCTGTAGGTCATTCCAAGTAGAAGGTGCAACAAACATGAAAGCCTTTTTGAACAACTCTGTCCGGGCTTGAGGTACATTCAATGAAATAGTTTTCTGGGATTTCAGAAGTAAACCAGGTATTGTCCTGCCCCTTAAATCTAAATTTACGAATAGGTGCATGTCTATCAATAATATCAAGAAAACTGTTTTGAAAGAAAGTCAGGGCTAATTCCACATCATCAATCAAGGCAATTATACTCCAGTCAAAATAAAATAAATCAAATGAAAAAAATAAAAAAAATATTTTGAAGCCGTATTGAATTATATACTTTTCCTAAAAATCACACTGCGACTTCAAAATTCACGTTTGATCTATAAAAGTGTGCAATTTATGTTGTAAGACAAAACTTCCAAACATAGTAATATAAGTAATATTTACCACAGACATTATTTTACTCATAAATTTAAAAACACAGAAAATATATGAAAATCCAGATGGAACCCATGCCAAATTGACGTCCTCGCTGAACAGTTCTACTGGAACAGTCCAGTCTGGCCTGCTTGCTTTTCGATACTCACGGTGTCACACATATGTGCATATTTACGATTTCGTCTGAAACTGAACCTGTGAGAGACAGTGTGAGTGACAGTTTGCTTTTTCCGTGCAGACGACCCAGGTTTGATTCCACCTTTTGTAATACTTTTTCTCATCCTGTTTGCTGTCTGCACTCTTAATAACTTTTTTAATAATACAATTATTATTTAAAATACAAATTTATATAAAGGTTGATTTTCTCGCATTGATTTGGTCATGGTGAAAGTCAGGGAGTTAAGAGAAAGGTTTAATCAAGGTCAAATTAACCATAATTTTACTATAATAATATTGTAGTATCCGTGTTTTTTGGCATTGGCCATAATTAATCTCTGGCAGGATTAATGCTGATATCTGGCTAGAGGAAGTTAAACTCACATGACATGATCAAGCAATTGGCCTTTTTCACTGTGAAAAGCCTTTCCAGGTGCGGCCAGTTATGTTCAGCTGTAAACTGTGCTTGAGGCATCCATAACAGATGACGCCAGATCTGCAGCTGCTGTTCGAGTTTTTACGTGTGATTTGATTGGAGTCACAAGACTCTCCCTAGCCAAAAACGTTTATAGATAACAATAAAATCAGGATAGGGAAGTAGTGAACACTGACGGTGGGAAAATAGTGTTGTAAAAGTACAGTTACAGCACTTAAAATGTAGTCAAGAAAATGTAAATGTGTACTATTTTTTATCTACTTAAAAAAGTACAATTCTTTGGAAAATTAACTCTTATATAATTAACTCTTTTAATTCCTGCTCAATCACTTATCCAGGACTACTGCTATAATTGATGAATAAACTGTAATACAATGCCCAGTACCTTAAAAGCAAATGAAAGTGTCTGTTACACATTAAAATAAATGCCCTTTTAACCTTTATCAGTGAAACAAATGTCTATAAATAAATATATAAAGACCACATACCAAGCATTTGGTCAAATGTCTCCTGCAGTTTGTACAAGTTTTGAAGCGAGAAGAAATGCTTTTCATTGTCCTTTTCTGACACTAAGCCAGCTGCGTCCACCATTTTCACGTTATCTCCAATTCCAAAGAAATAGAGATCTGGAAAGTGAGGACAGATTTATAGTAATATGAAATCAATAATAAAGATTTCTAAACCAATATGTGCACTGATTTTTGCATCCTGATTATCCTGCTTTTAAATGTAGGAGACTTGCAGAAGAATAAAAATGGTCAGCTAAACTTTCCATACAACAATTATTTTGTATGTAATTGTAAATTTCAACAATTAGATAAAAAAAAATAAACAAAAAGAGCTCACCTAGTTTATTCTCTCGTTTGGGATCATTTTGGATGACAAGATGTTTTATCTGTTCAACTTTTTGTTTGGGATTACCCCCCATGTTTGCTTGACCTATGGAGAAGGATGAGATATAAATTACAGTGGATATTTGACAATTAGTTTAAATGTTTATCTCTATTCTAACTTGTTACACATTGCTCATTTTATTCATGTATTCATTTATTTGTCCTGACAAAGGGCAAGGCCCTTAAATTGATTAACAGTAACAAAACAAAAAAATTACCTTGTAATTATATTTAATTAAATGAGGTTGTATGTAAATACTGTTAAGTCAATACCATCAGTGAACATGATGACAATATGCTGGGTCTGAAGGAAGCTCTCCTTATCCTTGATCTCCTCTATTTTCATACTCTCTAAAATTTTCGAAAAGGCTTTGGCAATATTAGTTCCTGATCGTTCTCCTTTACCTGCATAACAACACCAGATTAATATTGCTAGATTCTAAAAGCAAGTGACAGTCTTACATCTACATTCAATTTAAATTACAACATGAATTGAGATATTTGTTATTTTAGTAGTATACAATTAGTAAACTTTTTATTCACAGATTGTACAGCAATGAGCAGATGTGTTTCCCTCAATGCTGTGAAAGTTAAAACATAGTAAGTACATCCTTTCAACTGTAATAATAATCACTAAATATGATGTTAACCTGATCAATGTTTACAACAGGTCTCAGTGCCAATCCAAATAAAATACTTACTTTCATATTGAAAATTGTCCAGTTCATCCAAAACATTTTTTCCAATATTTCCATTAAAAATAGTCTTGAAGTTCCTCATAGTGACTATCGGAGTAACATCTGTAGCAAACATCAGGATCTCATAGTTTGGGGAGACTTGGTAATAACTTATCTTTTGGGAAGGAAAATTAATTCAGAGTTGGAAGACATTTCTGTTTGTTATCCAATCAAAATGCTGTCTATGTAAATGACATCATGAATACATACTGTATATAGCACAGTGCACTTGTGACATATGAAAATAAATTCAACATAAAAAAACATTTGCAACCCATTTTAATTCTGTAATGGGACACATTTCTGAGAGGAACAGGATATTCAATGATGGTGGGATTTGATTTAATCCATTGGTATCGTGGGCATTCTATGTCAAAATAGAGGCAGACCTGCAAGGCTGTATCTAGCTAAGTGGTATTAGCGGCCACTTAGGGCCATCTAGCCACCAGGGGCACCGCAAAGAAAAGTGTTTTATATATATACCACCCCTGGAGTCCTGAGTTTGAATTTTGTTGTCACTGTTGTTAACTTGTTGTTTTGCGATGTCCGGATGTGTTTGTTTCTCTAATAAAGTTAGCAATTTGTTGATTGTAGCCTTGTTTTATGTACCAAGTGTCGAGGTCTGTGCGTGCCATTTTAAAATTTGTTCATGCGATGAGCTTATGTGATATTATTGGTTTAAGACAACAAGCACATGGCTCTACATGAAATATGTTTATTGAAATGTGCATGAGATGCTCACAACATTGAAGAGTTGAAAACCATGTAAATAAAGGTAGCAATTTTCATAGGTCTAAGTTAACAGTGTTTAAGAAATCTTGTTATAGTTACTTCATTTAAATATGTAATGGTGAAATATGTCAAATTAATATATAATATGTACAGCTAACATGTTAACTCATGGCAGGTTGACATTTTAAATTAATTTAATTTACTTAAAATGAAAAAAAGCAATGCAAACACAATTTTTTCAGTTAAAAACACATGACTTTTACATTATTAATATCAATAATAAATATAGAATATGGGTATAGAATAATATATAATAGTATATAGAAATGTGCATTTCATTTATTTCACTCTGTTTATACATTTTCATGATATGGACCATGGTGGAAGAACACTTTATTTACAGGAATGCTCTAATTTGCTCATTTTTATTATTTTTATAAAGTTATCTGAAACAACTTGGACATTTTCTGGTGCTGTACAGCAAAAACAAAGCTTTTTGGATAGCTTAAATGTTAATTGTTACTTTTAGGTGTTGTTATGTCTATAAATAAAAAAAACTGATTCTACCTATTAATAAATAAAAAGGTATACTTGGTCAGAAATAATAATTTAATTATTTATGTCACAAAATGTGTCTGGTACTAATGAAATTGTGTAATGTGACTGTGCTGAAATTCTTTAAATTGCAATTCAGTAACATCCACTTACTCACTTAATCATTCAAATTCCAATTAATCTTCCCATTCAATTCGAACTTAATTCGAATTCCAACGTATTAATTGAAAGGGAGTTTATTCTGAAATTCAGGATTTTACACAACCTGACTACCACAGAAAATGTATTGTCCTGTTGGGGGCGGTCTCTGTTAATACATCGGACCAATCACAGCTGTTGTCGTCTGCGTGATACGAAGCACAGTTTCATTTTTGAAGAGGTGCATGTCAGGCTATGCCGTAAGGTTTGACGCAGAAGTATAAATCAGGCAGGTGTTTTGGCTCAATTAGACAGTAATAAGAGGCCCCCTTGAGGCCCGAGAGGGAAGGAGAGATTTGTAACTAGATGACAAACATGCACACACACGCTCAAAGGGTTTTTCATCATCATGAAGTGCACCTAAAAACAATTTATTGTTAATTTGTTTTACGTTTTGTGTAATGAATGTTTGATAATATATTCAAATTTGTTGAAGACTGTAGTGTGGTGTCATCTCTTTGTGTATTCAAATAAATCTTCTTATTCAAGTCTGTCGTTATTTGCTATTATTGCTTTAACTTTTATGACATTAACATTAACTGCCATTAAATAACTGTTTTAACTGGCGAGATTTTGGAAAGGCTGCATTTCCTAAACAGCAGCCAAAACAATGCCTAAATATAGCTATTTGGCTATTGGTTAACATTAACCTAAAGCCCATGAGGCCTAGGTGACATCAGCTGAAAAGGAAAGTTGTTTCAGAGGCAAAGCAAGTTATTATTCATGAAAAAAGACTAACAAGACAAAAAAGGCCAATTTCTTTTCTTTTTGGAATAACGTGCACTGGTGAACAAGCACAATAGGACTGAGAATGTGTATTAAGAGGGGTAAAGCAGGTAAATGTACATTTTATGTTGACTTTAAAAACGTATGACTATGCATAAAAGTACAGGTAAACCATTTCCCACAATTTATTTGACATACCTTTTTTATAAGTTCTTTGATGACCATTTTTGACTGGTTAAAATGTATTTTATCTATGCTATCAGATGCATCCAATGCAATGTAAATATCAAGTTTTCCTCTCTGATCCAATGATATTTTCTTCCCATGCTGATCTGAAGACACAAGGAATGCATGTCATATATGTTTAAATTTACTGATTTTCTGAGCATATACATTTTTTTTTTATAAAGATCTTGATCTTGAAGTTTTAAGACACACAAATGTACCTGACTCTTCATATTGTTGATGAATTCCTAGAGTTGTCTTTAGAGAACTGCTAAAAGCCTCTGATACTTCATCTGGGGTGTCATATGTGAAATCAGCTGCATTTACACACAATAAACAACAACATTAAAGGTATATTATCCACCAAAGGTAATAGTCATTAATTAATTGGTCAGCATCCTTTTTTTTTTAAATTACATGTATATTAATTATGTAATTCAATACACATTACACAAGGAACTTCCATGCAACAGATTACCGTAACATTCTGGCTCTGTCCCTGACCAATGGCCACCATCCTGACAGACTCTCTTTGTGGAACCAATCAGGACCAAAGGCTTATTACATTCATATGAGACTTCGTCATCAATATTGAACATGTGGTTTGTCCTTCTGGTACCAGGAGGAATGCCAGGATCAGGGCAGTGATCAGCTGTGAAACAGAACAGTGAATATTTTTGGATTTAACAAACTGATTTGTTGATAGAAACTGCTTTGTAACAGAAAAAAACAGATTTAATTGTTACTTAAGTACTTAGACTTATGACAAATTGACACTTATTACTCACAGTCACGTCCACAAATTGCCGTCTTTCCACTCCACTTCCCATTATGCTTGCAAACACGAAGTGCTGAGCCACGTAATGTATAATCGGAATGACATGTGTAGGAGATTTTGTCATTTACAAAGTACCTCCCTTTTATTGGAATCACATCTCCATTTTGAAAAGCACGAGGATCAGGACATGTGACCTCTAGGAAACAAACATGCATAAAGACATGCGAGTTGTTTTTGAAGCAGTCTTAAATTACAGATAAAAAAAAGCACAACACTCTTGAGCTTGATTCTTACTTTTGCACTCTGCAAGGTTTTTTGTCTTTTGTGTTGACGTTGCCTCCCAGTGTCCATTTTGACACAACCGTGTCTTAACAGTTGGATAATAGCCTTCTTGACAGCTGTATGTCAGAATACTCTCATGTGAATAACCGTTAGAAAGAACAAAGGTCCCTCCAGTAATATCAACGTTGTCCTTGGGACATGACTCATGTCCTTTGGACATGAAAGATGGAGCTCCTATATTGAGGACAACCAGATCCATGGAGGAAAACATTTAGAACTGTAAAAATGTTCTGTTATAAAGCTGAAAGGCACATCACAAGACAGTTTGGCAGTTGTTGCTGTTTCATCTCTAGATACACCGTCTTAGCCATGCAAACATGCAAGATGAATAAGAAGCCTTATAATGAGCCACAATTTAAGAAGAATAAGAGTTTAAACAGATTATTTGTTTGACACATTTCTGTTACAGAGTCTCCAAAAGTAAATGGTAACACTTTACAATAAGGTTCCATTCGTTAACATTATTTAATGTATTTAGTATCATAAACTAAAATGATTCATATATTTTTAATGTTAGTTAATAAAAATACAATTGTTCATTATTTCGTGTTAGTTAGTTGTTTTTACTTTTCATTAAATGTTATGTTAAATTAACATAATCCAAGATTAATAAATGCTGTAAAAGTATTGTTCATTCTTAGTTCATGTTAACAGATGTTGTAAACTCATGTTAACAAATGAAACCTTATTCTAAAATTTTAAACTAAATTTTGACATTTTTCATGCTGAAAGATGTTTTCAGTATGTATTGATCTTGAAATGAAGTCAAGAAGGCTTACCTGCAGTAAGAGGAAAAATCAATGCAAGAATCAACCAGTTCAATCGCTTTTTACGCTCCATACTTTTTATTTTCCAAGTTTTAAGCAAAAAAGAAATATAAAGCAAATTAACATGGGGGCATTTTTATAGTGGGGTCTCCAGAGGATGTTATTTACTTTCTGTGGTCAATGTTTAACTTCTAGTCAAAAAAAAAGATCAAGGTTCAAATGAAGAAATGAAGAGAATACCTTTTCATTATTTAACTATCATGGATCTATTTGCCATTTTTCATCAAAATGTAGCTGTATAAAATGACAGAATGAACATTTTAAGGTTAAAGACGACAATACGTTTTCCTTCTTTTGTCCAGAGAAAAATTATGAGAGGATCTATTTAAACCCTATTGTATTACACTGAATCTTGTATTAAAATATTCATCATCCTTCATAAAACTGTTCTTCTCTCATTAGCACTCCTTTATTGTATGAACACGTATTGATGCACTCATGGAATCGTATAGAAGAACAAAAGGTATGACAGAAAGGTACAGAAAAGGTATTTTTCACAAATGGACAAAATTGTTGGGAAGAGCTCAACGCTTTGATCTGAAATCTTTCCACTGAACTTTGTTAAATTCCCAGGTTTAACATGATTTGACTATGGCTTAATCAAAAAAAAAGTTACATACACATTCAATACTTGACACCAGACAATGGCAAACATGAGGGCTTAAATACAAGGACATGGTAGAACACATGACAAAGATGACAAATTACAAGACTAAACTATAAACAAGATATCAAGACTAAATTAACTTTAACCAATGAAAAGACAAGACTAATAACAAAGTAATCAGACAATGAACCAATGAAAACAGAGGGAAACATGAATCACATGACTAGGCAACACATGACATAAAACAGGAACTAGATTTTCAAAATAAAAGACATAAAAACAAGAACAAAACACATAAACGTGATCCCAAAACAAAATAGCAAAGTTAATTAGGGAGGGTCCTTGAATCGTGGCCTGGCACGACATGACGTGGGGCGTGGCGTGGTGAGACAGGGTGTGGGGCATGGGAACAAGGCAAAGCCAATAGAAAGTGGGGTACAAGGGGCAGAGCCGATGGGGCTGAGGCCCAAGGCAGAGCCCTAGGGATGGAGGTCCCCGGTGGAGCAGAGGCGGGCCTGGACCGTGGTACAGAGGCTTGCTTGTGAAATGGAGCAGTCTGGGGGTTGGCAGTGACATGGCCTGGCGCTGACACTGGCGTGGCTGTGACATGGCCTGGTGCTGACTCTGACGTGGCTGTGACGTGGAACTCAGGCTTGGCGGCCGTGACGTGGAACTCAGGAACAAGAATCAAATGACAAGGGAACAAATGACATAAAACAGGAACTAGATTTTCTAAATAAAAAAACAAGAACAAAACACATAAACGTGACACTCTGTAATCACGCAATATACTGTTATAATATTGTATATAACAATATACTATAACAATAAATTGATGCAAAATACCAAATTTCTTACTTTGTTTACATTTTAGATTATAAATGGCTTCCAGTGTGCAGTGGTTTGGTACAACACAAACTTACAAACATCATAAAGTAAAAGATAAGCATCCCCACACAACTAACTGACAGTGATGACAAAAATTACAACAACAGCACAAATAAAGTCAGCAAATAGCAAAAATAAAAAAATGCCTACAATATTAACCTCATTATTTATTCATGCTGCAATGCATGCTGGGAGCTAGCTCATCTTTGTTTGTTTAGACAGCTTTGTTAAGTGAGTTGAGATGGCAAATAAGCTTATTAATTCAACTTTAGTACATGTTAATAGAATCACAACTTAACAGAAGTTGGCTGGAAATTTTTGTTTTTTACTTCTATGAAACGAGAGTCCCATATTCTTTGAATTGATTGGCCATCTCAAACAATGACAAGCCATGTTAGACCACTGAATACATTAAAACAGGTCCGTAGCAAGGAATTTCCCCTGACTGAATATTGGTCTGGGCCCTTTTCAAACAAATCATTCAGTTAAAAATTTGTTGTGGGCCCACCTGTGGTCCCCTAGAATTGTTTCCCCCATTCATTCCATTAGCTGTGGCCCTGCACTAAAACAAACTTAAAGGTGCTGCAAGCAATTTTTTATGGAATGGTATGCAGAAGATTTTCCTTCTCCCTGAAAGATATTAATGAAATAAGTGTCCGGAGGTATCCCACCAATCTCTGTGACAGCACTACATTGTGTAAACAGCAAACAAAAATGTGAATTATTGATATAAAACAGAGAACACTGTTGTTGCCTCCGTTCCCTGATGGAGGGAACGAGACGTTGTGCCGAAGAAGCGACACTAGGGGTCTCTCTTGAGAGCCTCGCGCATCTCTGAACTTGAGAAAAGGCCAATGAGAAATTGGCAGACAGAATTTGCATGTACCTCCCCCGGATATACAGGTATAAAGAGAGGGAAATCTGCATCTGTCCATTCAGGTTTTGCACTGAGCAGCCGAGAATGAGGTTATGAATGAGGTTCTATGTGCATAGAACACTATCTCATAGTATATTATGTTTACATTTGGCATTTTTAGAAACTGTCATCTTTTTGCACTACTGTGTACTGGTGGCACTGCACTGTCTCTCAATATGCCTATTGTCCTGTAAATATTTTGTAATTTATTGTACTGTCCCGTACTTTTTGCACACGTTTGCACGAGCACTTTAAATAGGTATGTTATTTAGTCTGTGTAGTCTCATGTGGTTCTGTGTTTGTCCTATGTTGTTTTATGTAGCACCATGTTCCTGGAGGAACATTGTCTCGTTTCACTGTGTACTGTACTAACTGTATATAGCTGAACGACAATAAAAACCACTTGACTTGACTTGAGGTTCAGCCATAACAGTGGCTCGGTTCAGCATTGTGGCCGGGAGGACACAACGTCTCATTCCCTGCATCAGGGAACGGAGGTTAGAATAGTAACCTAGACTTTCCCCGTTTGTCGCTCACGTTGACGTTGTGCCGAAGATGCAACACTATATTCAATCACGCCATGCGCTGAACTGTGTACGTGCGCTGCTGATGCAGGTGCGGGCAGGCAGTTTCGTGCCAAAGCGACAGGCTGCGTCAGACTGCACATACCATTCCCCAACACCCCACAAATCGTCATAAACCTTTTAGGTTCCCGGCACCCTGAAGGGGAACAAAGCGACGTGATGGGAGCAGGCCACACCAGCCGCGCCTTTTCTCTCTATGTTTCTCACATAGAGTCAAATATGCTGGGGCCAACTTAACGCTATCATATGCATCAGGGAAGGTGTTCTTTTCAAACTCCTATTCTTTCAGGGGGAAAAGACCTCACGGAGACCACCACCTGCTCAGGCTGGGGGGAGGTAAAACAACCTTCTTTTACCAAACATTAAAGAAGTACTTTCCCAGTGATATGCACTGTCTGTAGTTGAAACTGACTCACACAGGGGATATTTCATAACACCCCTGTGCTGCCACTCTGCTTACTTTGTGCTGTTGCCTCATACTGCCGCATCTGGTAGGTGCTATTTTCTATCATGATTTCTGGTTATTTGTCATCTGAGACTGATAATAGCCTTTACTGCTCATTTAAAAATGTTATAACATATTAGTAAAATAGAATAGTGTATGACAATATGATATGCACTGTAATATTACTTTAGCTTATTTACCAAATTATGATTTTGCTTGATACATTTCAGAGGTTTGCTCAGCTTAATTTGGAAAATTGATCCTCTGAAAGTGAAGAGACAAAGGAGGAGCTATTAACAAATAATTTAGCTAGGTTTCAGATCGCACTGTCCAGTTTTTAAACAAAATAACACTCATTTGATGACCTTCTTCCTGGCCTGGGAGCTGCACTCTCCTTTGCCCTTAAAAATAGAATTTAGAGCAAATCCCACCAACTGTGACTGCAGTTATTTCATTACCACCCAACATAAATGTGCTTGAAAGTAATTTCTGACCTAATGCATTGCTGTATTATAGAACTTTTTAAGTGGTCTCATTCTGTGAAGGAATAAAAATGAAGGGCAGCATTACCTTGACCATTTATTTTGATACAGTGAAATAATTTTTATGTGTCTGCAAGTCATTTTCCCATAGGATTTGTTTTTAAGGGAAATTAAAAGGGGAACAGTTTTTTCCCCCCATCTTTTTTTACACATTAATTGTTGTATTTATTAATTAAAATGTTTGCATTTTTTTTTTCATCTATTGTATTCATGTATTCCGTTTCTTTTTGAAGAGCAAGTATATGTGCCATTAACTACTTCACAACCATAAAATGGATATGAAGCATAGTGGCTCTACATGCCTAATAAGACACTTTTTGTATTTTTGAGGGCTAAGGGCAACTATCTTTGTGTTTTGTATAATAATTTTATGTAATAATATATATACACTCACCTAAAGGATTATTAGGAACACCATACTAATACTGTGTTTGACCCCCTTTCGCCTTCAGAACTGCCTTAATTCTACGTGGCATTGATTCAACAAGGTGCTGAAAGCATTCTTTAGAAATGTTGGCCCATATTGATAGGATAGCATCTTGCAGTTGATGGAGATTTGTGGGATGCACATCCAGGGCACGAAGCTCCGTTCCACCACATCCCAAAGATGCTCTATTGGGTTGAGATCTGGTGACTGTGGGGGCCATTTTAGTACAGTGAACTCATTGTCATGTTCAAGAAACCAATTTGAAATGATTCGAGCTTTGTGACATGGTGCATTATCCTGCTGGAAGTAGCCATCAGAGGATGGGTACATGGTGGCCATAAAGGGATGGACATGGTCAGAAACAATGCTCAGGTAGGCCGTGGCATTTAAACGATGCCCAATTGGCACTAAGGGGCCTAAAGTGTGCCAAGAAAACATCCCCCACACCATTACACCACCACCACCAGCCTGCACAGTGGTAACAAGGCATGATGGATCCATGTTCTCATTCTGTTTACGCCAAATTCTGACTCTACCATCTGAATGTCTCAACGGAAATCGAGACTCATCAGACCAGGCAACATTTTTCCAGTCTTCAACTGTCCAATTTTGGTGAGCTCTTGCTAATTGTAGCCTCTTTTTCCTATTTGTAGTCGAGATGAGTGGTACCCGTTGGGGTCTTCTGCTGTTGTAGCCCATCCGCCTCAAGGTTGTGCATGTTGTGGCTTCACAAATGCTTTGCTGCATACCTCGGTTGTAACGAATGGTTATTTCAGGCAAAGTTGCTCTTCTATCAGCTTGAATCAGTCGGCCCATTCTCCTCTGACCTCTAGCATCAACAAGGCATTTTCGCCCACAGGACTGCCACATACTGGATGTTTTTCCCTTTTCACACCATTCTTTGTAAACCCTAGAAATGTTTGTGCGTGAAAATCCCAGTAACTGAGCAGATTGTGAAATACTCAGACCGGCCCGTCTGGCACCAACAACCATGCCATGCTCAAAATTGCTTAAATCACCTTTCTTTCCCATTCTGACATTCAGTTTGGAGTTCAGGAGATTGTCTTGACCAGGACCACACCCCTAAATGCATTGAAGCAACTGCCATGTGATTGGTTGATTAGATAATTGCATTAATGAGAAATTGAACAGGTATTCCTAATAATCCTTTAGGTGAGCATATATATATATATATATATATATATGAGTGTTTCTTTCAGTAAACTTTTAGGCTACTTTATAACATTGAGCAACAGTTTTACCAGACTTTATGGATGAATTTATGCTTGACAAACTTGAGCCATACAGACATAAAATAGTCCATACACTTTATTTAGGTTTTCATTAAGTTTTGGCTAGGTATGTATGAGCACCAAAAAGTATGGGATAGTTCACCCAAAATAAAAATTCTCATCATTTACTCACTTTCATGCCATCCATGTCATGTCATTGCAATCTGTAGGCATGATCATGATTTCAAGCTCGATTAAACTTCCTAGTGCTTGACACATCTGCAAAGTTCTAGATGGCGCTATAGGTAGTGTAATCAAGCTTGAACTCGAAAATGATCGCTAAGGATACTGCTGTTGACACATACATTGATAAAGGAGATATATTTGTGTCTGTTCTCACCCATAACCAACTGGATTGCTTCAGGACACATTGATTAAACCACTTCAGTCTGATGGATTATGCTGACTTTGTGCTTTTTGGAGTTCAATTGCATTTTATGAGCCTACAGATCGGAGATATTCTTCTAATAGTTTTTGTTTGTGTTCAGCAGAAGAAAGAACGTCATACACATCTGGGATGGCATATGGGTGAGTAAATAATAATACCATTTTCATAGGGAAGGAAAATGTCTACATTTCACACCATCACACACAAATATAAATGGTCAAAACAACATTGGGTCATTCTTTAGGATAATTTATTTTTTTCTTCCTCCATTACATAAGCCATTTGTATAAAGGGAGAGCAGATGTGTCTCTCATTAACAACCATTGTGATGAATGATTTCCTGTCATGAGGTTCTTTGACTCTTCAGTCCCTTTTGGCTTGTAAGTCAACTTCCCACAACAGAGGACAGATCACTGACAAGGATCAGAAAGCAAATGATTGGGTGTATTCACTCACCACTGATTATTTACTGGTGAACACATAACAAGACTTAATACATAGGCCCAAACCACTGCAGCAAAGCCGTCCATTAAGCCCGCATTGTTCTTGATGTTAGATGTTTAAAGGTTTCATGAGAGGGTGGGGGGTTAGGTGGAGTGGATGTTGTGGGTGGTGAATATGTCAAGAATGGCTCTACAAGTCGCTCTCTCCATACAGGGCGCTGGAGAATGAGATGTAGTCAAGGGCACCTGGAGGGGCATCGCTGTCCATGTACTTGGTCATGCGGCTTATACAGTAATCTGCCTGTTCTGGGGGCAACTCCCTCCTCAGCTCCTCCACTGTGATATATGTCTGCAAAACATAGCAAGTTGTCAGAATAGAATATTTAACATTTAAAAATGGGCACTTGGACAACTGGAGCCATATTTAGAAGATTATCCTAAAGCATGTAGGCTCTTCTGTTGGTTTTTGTTTGTATGGAATGCACAGAACTATGGTTTGGATTTTTCACGAAGTGTTGGAGGTTGATTTCACCTTGTCAGAGGCTAGGATCTTGAAGGAGGCCAAGACCTGTTCCGCTGTGTCTGTTTCTGCTGTCTCCCTGGTCATGAAGTCAATAAAGGCCTGGAAAGTGACCACTCCTGTGTTGTTGGCGTCCACCAGTGTCATAATGCGTGCAAATTCAACCTCACCCTAAGTGAAGAATGGAATTATAAAAGGTCTGAATTCCAAACATTGATTTTGTGAGGAGTTTCTGGATAATTGTAAAGCGACAAAGAATGCAAAGACAGTCAAAACTCATTGATAAAGCACCAGGAGTGACTGCACTCACCAGATCATAACCCATAGAGATCAGACAAGCACGGAAGTCATCAGGATCCATCATGCCATTCCTCTTCTGCAAATACAAGAAAAAGAAGGTGCTTTCAAATAGACTATTTTAAACAATTTTGAATATACAATAGCTTTTATTTTAAACTGATTATTTGAAGAAACTGAAAAGACCCCCATGTATTGCGCACCCTGTCGAAGTGGTTGAAGGAGGCTCTGAACTCATTCAGCTGCTCTTGGCTGATGCCCTTGGCATCGCGGGTCAGGATCTGGTTCTCAATCTCATTGATAGTGCGGGCAATAGTGGTGAGGAGCTGCTCCCAGCCCACACGAATATGCTAAAACAGACATAAATAGAAATAGGAAACATTCTTTTTTAAAAGACCAGCTTAACCAGCATGCAATAACTTCCTGGTTTAAGCTGGTTAGTTATGATAGTTTGTGCTGTTTTTGTGCTGGTCTAGCTGGTGGACCAGCATAGTCATGCTTTTCACCAGCAAAATCTAGCTAGTGAAGTTCGTTGACCATGGTCCTTTAGGTGAAGCATTGCTGGGTTGACCAGAATGGTCCTTTAGGTGAAGCATTGCTGGTCTTTTCAGCAGGGATGCCTTTTATAGATGTGAAATTAAATAACAAGGTAGACCTCTTACAGCATATCCCTAATGACATTTAATAAGATATAAATGTGAAACTTCAAAGTGGGGGAAATACAGGTTGAGGTGAACACAAAATATCGGACCAGTCAGTTCGGCAATTGCATGTGTTCTTACCTCCATGGTGTAGTTCGTGTGCTTGTTGTCAAATATAAGTCCCTCCTGGCTGAGCTGGTGGTCTCCTTCCAGTTTGTCAATGTTTGATTTGTAATTAATGATGTTCTGTTCATATGTCTTCAGATTGCTCATCTGTTCCTCTAGGGAACCAGAAATGTCAATTGACACATGGCTGATCTCCTGTTGACATCACAGAATTGAGTACGATTATCACAGATGTAAATTTCTATATACACACCATTCCGAGTAAACTCTAGAGACTGTTGTGTGTAAAAATCTCAGCTACAGAAGTTACAGAAATACTCAAACCAGCCCGTCTGGCACCAACAATCATGCCACAATTGAAATCACTGAGATCAAATTCTTTCCCTATTCTGATGGTTGATACGAACATTAGCCAAAGCTCCTAACCCATATCTGCATGATTTTATACATTGCACTGCTCCCACATGATTGGCTGATTAGATAATTGCATGAATACATAGTTATACAGATCTTCTTAATAAAGTGTATGTTATGTAATATTAAGTCATTTCAAATGAAGTGATCTTGGGGTTATGACGTTAGGTGCATGGTAAGACACCTCCATCTTCGTCTGAATCCAGGGTCCGATGATGTTGGCCTGAGCAGCGAACTGGCGCCTCAGTCTCTCATTTGACTGCTGCCTGGCCACTTCCTCCTGCAACACCTGGTCACGCATTGGAACCAGTTGCTTCACCTGTAGTTGAGATGAAAGCACATTCCTCCATTCAGAATCTATAACATTATGCCATTATTTGCATGCTGATTATTTGCTGCTTGCTTAAATTATTGAGACTGAAGTACTCACAGCTTCCCATTTGTTGCTAATATCCTGAGGAGAGAGGACAGTATAGGGGTTCTCGCCCATCACCTTGATCCCGTATGTCTGAGCAATCTTCAAGATCTCGGTATGAATGCCCATGATGGCCATACGCTCTTTATCAGCTTCTGGCAGGGTGGCCTTGAACTGGTCATGGGCTGTGATCAAACTCTTAGGGCAGAAGTTGACAACAGCAGGTAATGAGAAAAGAAAAAGCGGAACAAAAGAAACTGTACTGCAAGTAGATAAAAAATATAAAACAGTTCTGTGAGAACTACATCATACATAATGTTCTACCAAAGTTCTTCTCCAATAACAGAATGAAAAGACACAGAAGCTCTGTTACACAATGTCATTTTCTGTGAAAAGAGAGATGATGACTAATTTAAGCATTCAGTGTTTGTCTTTTACCTGGATCTCCTCAATGCTGTGCACAATGAACATGTCTTGAAGATCTTCCATAGCTCCATCCATCCAGTTGTTGAAGGGTGCTGCCCTCTTGGAAAATTCAAGGTACAACTGGTCAATTGTCTCCCAAAGCTTCTCCACACGCTGCAGCAAAACAAAGCCAGAAATTACAACAAGTCCACATCCTCAATCTACTGTAAAGTCTATGCTATTCATACTGCTCATCATTGCCCAAGCTTGTAAAAGAGTCTCGATATTATTGATCAGCATTTCTATTTAATTTTTGCCTCAATGAAACGTTCTGCGACGGTTTGTTTAAAGTAAAAAATTAAATAAATAAAAAGAACCTGTAGATAACATTCTGTGTAAGATCTTATTAGGATGTCACACACAATCATCACTGTAACACTCTGGGAGGTTAGTTTTTAGTTTAGTTCTTATTAGTATGTCACACAAAAACTTCCCTGCAATGTTCTGGGAACATTAGTTTATGGCTTGAAAAAATAAAACCTTAAAAGTACATTCCTAGAACTTTAGAAATTGGTTTCTAAAAATAACAAAATGGGAACCATTCACTAAGATTATGGGAACATTCTGTGTGTAGTGGGTTAATGCTTCTGAATGGAGAATCTACATTGGCTTGACTAATTTCTCATTTCAAGAGCATATTTACGTAATTAGGCAGGATGGGTGTATACCATAATACCCAAGAGTTTTATCATCTATGTACCTCCAACGATTCTCTCCTTTTCTGGGTCAGTGTGCCCAGGTTGTCCCACTGGTCACAGATGCCCTGGCAACGGGCATTGATGGTGGCAGCATCATAATAGTCTAGTTCACTAAAGAACAGAACAGAACATCTTTATCAACATTAAACTTAACTGCCGGATTCAACACTCTGTAGGAACACGTAATTTCAAAGGGGGTTGAGGCGTATCTCTCTTACTTGAGTTCCTGTGCAATGGCAGCAATCTGCTCGACTCTGTCTTGGTGAGCAGCCAGGTCACTCTCAAAGGCCTCGTGTTTCCTCATCATAGCACGGATCTCCATCAGAGAGGCCGACTCATAGTCCTTCTGAGACAGCAGCAACTCCTTTCCTGTGAGGAGCATTACAACCAAGAAGGAATATGTTACTTGCAGTTTTTCCTCTCATGCTAGTTTCTTAACATACCTGGAATTAAACATGCCTGACCATGGCTGTGTTTACACCAGGTATAAAGATCTGTTTTGGTGGTCAGGAGAGACACATAACTGTTTAAACCTAGTCGCTAAAATGCATCTCCTGTAACCACTTGTGTTAAGATTTTAAGGGGTCTCTGAATTTCTGCATACATCCCTCACTCAATGTGTTACTGCATGATTTTAAAGCTCAAAAAAGAAAAAAACTTACAGAAAAATTGAGGTACTGGGAATTCTGCTATATTATGTTGAAAGTTCTGCTGCTAAAATGAGTCTGTGCTTATTGAAATTAACCACTGCCCCCAATGGCCGAAGCTGGAAGTGTTGTTAAACATATGCGCTTGTGTGTTGATTGGGTTTTCTGGGTGAAATGTCAACACAGTGGCACCAAAGCAAAGTTGTATTTTAAGTTTTAAATTATGTAATTAAGTCAACAGGGATTAATATTTTATGCAAAAATGTCTAATGGGGAATGTCGCTTGTGTTAATCAGCAGAATTTGGTCGATTACAGGGTGTAGAGCCGGCCCAAGGCGTAAGCAAACTAAGTTGCTGCTTAGGGCCACCAAGAGGACATGAAATGACAGCTTGATTTTTTTTATTTATTGTGATATATTATGTCAATGGACAATGGTAATTATGTAAAAACGCAATATTAAATGCAATATTTTAACAGGCTGCAGGATGCAAGCACAGTCAGACAGAAGCATTACAGCAAAACAGCAATGTCACAAAAAAGGAGAAGCAAGAAGATATGCTACCTTGGCTGTTAACTAACAAGCTAGCTAACATAGCCTAGGCAGCATATCTTCTTGTTTTAGGAAACAAGCATAAATAGCCTAAACATCTTAATATATTATAATACAACATATTACTTAGACGACAAAAACTTGAATCTAAACTAGCTGTGTAAAAATAACTTGTTCCTGGGTATATATTTTTTTTTATAAAAATAAGCTTCTGTTCCATAAACTTGGTACTGATAACAGCTTAACATTATTTACAGTAGTCTACCATTTTGGGGTCTTTGCTATTATATTCCAATATCATTCTGCCTCAATTAGCTAGTTATATATTAAGAGTCATTTAAGGTGTACAGATGGCTTGCTGTATGTATAATAATATATGTTTTTAAAATAACTTATGAAGCTTCCCTAAGAGCACTGTTGAAATATTTTGGAGATGGGGCACAACAAACTCCACCTGTCCAAAGTGCCAGTGCTACAGCAGGTGAGTTTTCAATAATCCCAGATCAATATATATAGTTATGAGAGTTATGGGTTTGATACTGTTACAATAAAAAAAATGTAGAAAGGTAAAAACATGCCAGACAGACATTGGTATGATGTAAGCAATGCAGCTACATCTAATAAAATTGATAATGGTGTGTTAGATTTATAGTGTGCGAATAATCAAGCTTTCACAATAGTCAATCATTGATTTGGGGGCCCCCAAATCAAATTCTGCTTAGGGCCCCATAAAGGCTTGGGCCGGCCCTGAATTCTTGTTTTAGCACGGCTGTTGATTGACAGGTGAATAAGCAGCGATTCACTACTGTCTGGGATGCAATGTGGTCTCATGTGTTTTGGGTTACCATTGTACGTTTATGAGTGAAAAGTTTTGTAAACGGCATGTTGGATTGTATCGACTCCAGGAAGAGTAGCTGCTCGTGTGCAGCTAATGGAGATCGAAATAAATGAAAAAATAAATGAAACCTATTCAAACCTGTATTTAGCACTGTCCACCTGTGATCGGATCACCTAAAATGCACAATAATACCAGGTGTAAACATAGTCTATGAGATCAGTGAAGTTCTGCTTAATACCTGAGGTCCATGATTCATGCAAGGAAGACTTCTGCTTAAACTTCTCAGCCAGGTGGTCCAGTCTCTCCAGACGACGGATCTCTGTAAGCAGCCACTCCTCATAGCCTTTCTCAACCTGCTCCAGACCTTTCCAAGCATTGGCAATGTCCTACAGAAGGGGAGGTCGTACTGAATTACAGCCTCTTTTATAGTCACATGTTAACACAAATGTAACTGCCTAAACTAGAATTTCCATCCTTCAATTTTGCATAAGTATGTGGGGGGAGAAATAGAGGAGCACATACTGAAACCATTTTGCCCTCAGAGGGCATGAAGGCAGGCCTGTTGCTGAGCCTCAGCTTGGTCTGTAGGGTATTGAAGTTGATCTCCAGCTGGCACTTCTCCTGAACCTTGGGTGGCTTATGCACACGACGGTAGTCCCTGAAATCCTCAAGCTTTTGCTGCATGGCGTGCATGGTCTGCTCAGCCACACGGTTCTCCAGCCAGGGGATGGTCCTTTGGATCCACCGCAGAAGCTGAGGAGGAGAGAAAAAGGAAGCATATACGTCTTGATGGTCTAAACTAATCAATAATAAAATTATGGCAATCTAACAGAGAATTTGACGGAGAGTTTTCACCTCACTGGCCAGTTTCTCATATTCTTCCATCAGCTTCTCGTTCTCCTGGTTCACTGCTAGCACTTTGCAGATTCTGTTAGCTGCTGTCTCAGCCTGGAGGACAGTGTAACTGATTACAAAGGGGAAACAAGGTGGGCAATTACATTCTAAAAGGAGAGACTCTCCTTGTTATTCAGATGATCAAACCAGAAGTTCTCCCTTACCTGCTCTGCACCAGCGAAGGCATGGTAGAAGCAGGACACATAGGTCATGATGGCCTTCTCATCAGGTTTTGGAGTGTTCACAATATCTAACATGGAAAAAACATATCCATTAATCCTTAAAGGCATACCTTGTGTCTTTAGTGACCCATGACCTCATTCCACCCCCTGTACCTCATCCATTTTGAAATTGTGCCCACACCTCTTAAGGATTCCTAAATCTTTTGTTTATAAGTAGTGGATCACACGCACAAATTCCCATAATTGCAAAAAAACTTTTTATACCAAACGTTTATAGGCAGTTTTTGACAGTTTTCTTTTTACACTTCAATAAATAATATTTGTATGCTTATTTAAATATGTGTTTACCATCGTAGGAAATATATTTCTTTGATAATTACAAAAGAAATGAGTACTACATTCATGCAAATTGCTACTATATCACAGTGATTTTCTGTGCAACACTGGTAAGTTATCCTATTTGCATGTACACCTACATATTATACAAGCTTCTTCTTGCTGAAGGTGGCACTGATGTGACAGTGATTGACTTAATTTACATTTGACTGCTATTTGATAAAGAAACAACATGGAAGTAAACTATAGCAAGTAAAACACATGAACAGTATTTTATGATTGTTGTCATTTGGGTGTACTACTGAATTTGTGCATCTATTTAGACTCAATAATCCCTGAGAAAACACATAAGTAAGCTTTATGTATCTTATGTGTTATGTGTAGCTCAATATGTGTTTGACAGCCAGTTGCGTCTCATGAAATTTTAGCGTGAATGTAATAAATCCTTTTCTAGATTTGTCCAGATTTGTTGCATTCTTTTTGATATATAAAAATTCAAACATCAAAATATATTTTGTATTATTATTATTTTCTAATTGTCTTCAAAATATTTTAAAAGTTTACACTATCTGGGCATTTTCAAGATCCATTTGTGATAGTTATACATACAATGTCTCTAAAGACCTGAATATGTAAGAGTGTTTGGTGAAATTCACATGCATTTAAGGGTTAGACAGTAGGGACTGTTCACACCAAATGCATTTGCATCCAACTGCGCTGTTTTTCAAGTGATTTATAGGTAAACATGCACTAGATGAACATCTTTGACCATTGTGCAGCGTCTCGCTGTTTTTCAGCATTTCGAACAGGAATACCGGAAAATAAATATATGTTACATTTATTGTATGGCATAGTACACATTTGGGCTGAATAGTACTTTATATAAACAATGTCAAAAATGAAATCACATAAGATTTGTCCTCCATTGAGACATACCATCTGCATCGAGCATTTTAGGGATGTCAAGATACTTTTCTGCCACTTCAAAAGCAGTGTTGAGGTTGCCAATGGGGTCATCCTGCAAGGGCAGACAAAAGTACATTGTTACAGAAACTCTTCTGAATAGTAAAATAGGTGTTTCTAGAAAAGACATACTCATACACTTCATAACCAACATCTTTAGGTGTGACATGCCATTTTATACACTACAGAGCATTAGTGACATCAAAAGACTGGAAACGTTTTAGAGAATGTTTTAGATAAATTTAACAACCTTACTAAAAATACTGTAGTGGTATCAGATGGAAATACCATTTACTTTGATAGTTACCATGGTACTGAATGATTACCATATTCATGGACCATGGTATTTACATGGTGGCATTGGTAAATGTCCAAAATTGCATGGTATTACCTTAGTAGATGTCCACAAACCCATGGTAATTTGTTAGTGGGTTGGTAATAATCTGGATTTTAAATGATAAAATTAATCCATTATTAAGACTTGATATACTTTATGAAAAATAAGCAAACTACTATTGATTTCTTCCATTACTGGCATATAAAGCAGACAAACCATAAACACCTACATCTCCACTCGTAGAGAAAAAAAGGGATATGTTATTCCAGCTCTCCACTTTCCAAATAAATAAACAAGGCATTCAGAGCAACAGAAACAAAATTTGTCAGTAACCGACAAGTTTATGATGACACTGTTAGTTTTTATTGACATTAAGGTGAGAAAGAAGGGTAATGGACAGATAGCTAAATAAACAAAAGGGCAGGCAGAGGTGCAGGATGACTGAAAGGGGGTGATGGCACCTTGCGTAGCTTGGAGTAGTCGATGAGGTCAGGTCTGTGTCTGTGGATGAGGGCACAAAGAGCCAGGCCATCCTTCCAACTAAGACACAGACCACGAGTGAGGGAACAACACAGGGAGAGAACAAGAAAAAAATTGCGGGAATGATTAACACAAAGATGAGAACTGTGCAGATGCTCAATGGAAGAGTTTAGAAGCATGATGGGTAATGTGAAATGAACAGACATAATGTACGCATGTGGGTGCTAACACAAGGACAAGAGCCATGATCAGTTGAACAGAGTAAGAGATGGTGAAATTTAGCACACGTGCTACACATTCTCTCCCATTGTCAGTATGAGGTATGCAGAACTCACCTGATGTGGAAGTTCTGCACATTCACATTCCTGTAGGGGGCAGTCTTCCTCTGACACCACAGCAGTAAGCCCTCCTTAGCAGAGGTCTCTGTAAAGGAACCAATCAGTAGACATCATTTTTAATTCAACTACTGACGTCAAGCAGGATCTGTGACCTTGTACCTTACCCTTCAAGCTTACATCCTAAATAAACAAATCCACAGAGGTAGCACTGTTAATGTGTAAAATATTGAGTTCCTCACCCTCCACTGAAATGTCCTGGATTGCAAAACGCAGGATAATGGTCCAGATCATACCAAGGGTCATTTTCACATTGCCATCCACAATCTCTGCAATGGATCAAAGAGCAATCAGACAAAGCAGAGAACCAGGTGACAGATAGAGAGTGGCTTTCAGATGTTTTTGTAGAAGTACAAGAATAGAGTAGCTTATGGTGATTATGCGAGAAACAAAGCATGGAAGGGAGTACAGTCCTTACCCTCAGCTCCGATAGAGACCAGCTTGACACCCTTGCTGCTGATGAAGTCCAGGGCCTTGTTTACATTGGCGATCTTGTGGAAACGCATTTTTCCTTTGTCTGGCTTAGGGAGCCTCTCACCTGATATCAGAACAAAGTTATTGATATACATATTTACTTTTTATTATTTATTGTGTCAGTTAATGCCAGTCAGCATTGACCAATCAGTTTTGATACTCATGAAAATTCTCTCAACATTTACTCACCTTGACTTTCTTCTTGCTGAACACAAGCAGAGATTTTTAGAAGGTCATTTCAGCTCTGTAGGTCCATAAAATGAAAGTGAATGATGGCCAGAACTCTTAAGATCCAAAAAGCACATAAAGACAGCCTAAAAGTAATCTATAAGACTCTAATGGTTGCATCTGTCTTTAGAAGTGATATGATAGGTGTGGGTGAGAAACAGATCAATATTTAAGTTATTTCTTTACTATAAATTCTTCCCTCCCCAGTAGGTGGCAAAATACATGAAGAATATGAATAGCCAAAAACAAAGAACAATGTGAAAGTGAAACTGGAGATTGATATAGCTTCTGAAGAAATGGATTTAACCACTTGAGTTATATGGATTACGTTCATGCTGCCTTTGTGCATTTAGAGCTTCAAAGTTCTGGCCACCATTCACTTGCATTATGAGGACCTACAGAGCTGAAATATTCTTCTAAAAAGCTTTGTTTGTGTTCAGCAGAAGAAAGAAAGTCATGCACATCTGGGACAACATGAGGATGAGTAAATGATGAGAGAATTATAACTATCCCTTTAATTGCTACACTTAAACATTGGCTACATTTAGAAACAAGAAAGTTCTCATGTTGGTACATTGTTTTCTATAATTTCCAGATGGTTTCATCTGGTATTTCAAGGTATTGACTTGATATGATTTATGAGTTTTATGGCTTTTAGTCTATTTCTATTAGCCACCTACAGGTATATGCTAACTTACTCCTAAAAGTTTACCAAATTAACCTTTTAGCATATTTTGGGAAATCAGAACAAAAATATTAATGACTCATCCTGCACTAGACAGATTTTTGTCCAATCAAACGCTCTCAAGAAGAATGTCCCTCCCTCTGATACATTGTAAAAAAATATAAATAATTTTAATTGTAAAAGAGTAAAAATGCTACAGTAAAAAAAAGTTAATTGGTTAATGAGTAGTTACCGTAAAATATACGTTAAACTTTTTAAATACATTTACATGGTAAAATGTTGTAAAAATTACATTTTTTAGATGTAAAAAGTATGATTTTCTCATATAATGGATAGTTAAAATGTATAATGTTAAACAAGAGATTTTTATGGTAAATGATTGTTAAAATTATGGTAAACATTAATCAGGCATTCCCAGAATTCCCTGTGTGATCACTATTACATTTCATTATATTTTATGGGAATAGTTGTTTCTTTTATTTTTAAAATCAGTTATGTAATTTGGGGTGTTCTGTGTTATATATGATGTAGTTTGTTTAATGTTTATTACATTATTTTAATTTCACATGTGCTACCCTGAAGGCGTTTAGTGTTTGTGAGAGTAAGACTGAGCACTGTCTCTACAAGATTATTGGTCATTGCTCCTGGAAGGACCACTACTGATGAACTTCATGTCATCATGTGCCCTTCTGTAATTACTACGGTGATTAACAATTCATTATAAAGTGAAAAGCAGATTTACGGTGTCAAAAGTTTAATATATTAAGTTTCTCATTTAATAATATAAACAACAGTTTTAAACAGAAATGTACATGTTGATCTGTAAAGTTATATAAATTTTTTATTTTTTACATAATTATTCTGGCAACCACAGCTGGCATTTTGTTTCTTAATTTTTTTGGTAAAAACAGGATAATTTTTTTAAGTGTATAACCTGCAATCAACTAGCACTATAGGTGCATGGCAGTGATGTAAAGTTAAGGCTCTTGGCCATTTAAAACATCAAATGTCTGAGCACATACTTAAAGCCATTTTATGGGGTCTTTCCATTACATTTATTCATTTGGCAGATATTAATTTGTCCAAAGCAAGGTATACATTGTATTTGTTCATGCATCCTCTGGGAATCAAACCCATTAACTTGGCACCACTACTAGTTAAGCTACATGAAAAGGAACTGAATACTGACATCTGAAGTGCTGAGAATACCACTATGTCGACAGATAGTTTCAACTATTTAGCCAAAGAGATGTTTACCTGAGATAACCTCCAGCAGCAGCATGAGTTTGAGTCCATTCCTGAAGTCTTCCTCAATGTTCTCGATCTGTGTCCCTGCCTTACGCAGGTGAGAGTTGCACCAGGCAGTGAAGGTCTGAGAACAAAGAAATAAGCATGTTGTCAGGAGTCGATCTCATCCGAGTAAGAAGAACTTGCTTATTAATAGCATGTTAAACATATATAGCCAAGACAAGGGCTTCATAATAAAGGAAACTAAAACAATAGAAGAAGAAGAAAAATTTATTCACATACACATACATATATATATTCATATGCACTTAAGATAAAACAAAGAACAAAGAAGTGATCATGCATGTGAACTGGTCCCCAAAGAAGCTATCTAAAGCTTATACTCGCGGGCCATGACAATCCAAAAAAAAATAAATAAAAAAAAATAAAATAAAAAAAATAAACAAATGCTAGATGTAAAGCAAATGCTGTCACAGGGATTTAGTGTACCCAGGCAGGGATGTTTGCAAAATCTATTTGTTGCATACATCTTTTTATTTTACATAGCAAAAACTATTTTTTATTTATTTGGCTTCCTATCAGTTCATTAAAAAAAAAAAATGTATATGAACAATTCTCTGTTAAAATCAACATCATATACAAATGTAACTGTAAATAATGCAAAGATCAGGCCTAGGTTTAAAATAGAATATTATTAAATATGTCAAATGTAAAAAACTAATTCACTACCACATTTTAACTATCTGGGGCATTTCTGCTCCAAGCCCTAATTTCTGACTCTGCACTACACATTGGATTTATAAGCAACGTTTAATGGACAGGCCTCTCTGAAAGGCAGCAGCGTAAGAGAGAAGGGTGACTAAATAATGCCAAGGCCCAACGTAATTTGATGTAAGGCTGGAAGAGGAGACTCTTTTGCAGCAGGTGGCCACCCTTCAAATCACCCACCTCTGCCAAAGATCACCAAAATTAGCCTTTGTCCCATGGGAGGGGGGAGTAAAGAGGAGGTGAGGGGGAGTGAAGGAGGCTATTTCGGGGAGCCATGAGACACCAGCAGACAGCTGAGAGCACAGCATTCCCGAAACAGACATTCAAAACACTACAGCAAGAGAAAATGCTTCCCAAGTGTTGGGCCACTTAATTAATAAAAAGCCTCATTGAACTTCCTATTATAAGTTAAAGCATTAAACTTAGTTGTGTGTTATTTTAACTAAGAGCCAAATAGGTTTAATGACATAGCGCATGAGTTTCAAGCAGTGAAAATAGACAATTATCTTAGTGGCCACCCAGATCCGTCACTAGGAATATGAAAACATTTTCTTGGACATCCTTGAACTCACTAAACTGGAAATGGGTGTAGAAATATTTAGGTAAGCAACAAGTTGATTGTACAGAAATAACGTGGCACAACAAGAATGGATTTATAATTTTTTTTTCACATGCTAATATAGCTTTAGCATTGGTAATTTCCCAAATCTTTAATAATTGATTAAAAATCTTTTTGAAAAACAAGTTAAACCAAATGGTGAGCACATTACTCTTTTCACCAATTAATATTTTACATATTTAAATTACGTTCATTGTCCTATTTCAACCACTTTGAATTTAATTACGAATGAAGAAAATCGAGTTGAAACTCTGTAAACTTCTGTGTTAAATGGACAGAAGTAATAAATGTAAAACATCAATCATACTTCTATGTTTTTGTAAATATTATATTAAACTACTTATTTGTTTGTCCATATAACTTACAGAAATTTTCAGCTCTATGTTTTACATATAATTAAATTCAAAGTAGTTGAAATAGCACAACAAACTTAATTTAAGGCAGCAATTTAACCAATTTTATTTATTTTTATTTTATACATTTACAGTGATCTAGATTATGTGAATTGAATACTTCATGCTGAATCTTGCTCATCTGGTTCTAATGTTAGTTAAGAAAAAAAAAGTATGTTTAAGATAAAAAAAGAAAAAGTATGATGAATACAGCAAACATTTCCCGTCACTCAGGCAGCATTTCAACCTTGCACTCCAATGACATTCCAGTTACATCATCTCTTTAACCATTCCTGTCATCCATGCAAAGCCACTCAGCAATATTCTCTGATAGCCTTCAGTCGTACTATATAGTGCTATGACAGAAAGGTTTTGTAAGACTGAATGTAAAGGGAGAGAGACAGATTCCCTCTCGGCATTGAAAGACCTCTAGAGATTATCACCCCATGTGTGTTTAAAAAGGAGTTCACTGTGCAGATCCCTAATGAGTGCATACACGCCAAAAAAATTTTTATATTGAACAGTGTTAATCATGTTGTAGGGAGGAGTGTTGTGTGGCACCATGTGGGGGTTGAAAGTGTGAACGGCGAGTTCTGCGCAATTTGCTAGTTTAAATACATTTTGTGTCATAAACCGGTGAGATTCGATACACCCTGTTCCATTACTTTACTATGAAGACAATGTCTAAGAATTCAAAATTCTCAGGCTATGGAGACCTTAAAAGACTCCGCTCAAGCTGAAGCCCTGAGCAACAGGCATCGGACCAGGGAATCAATTTGGATGGTGCAGTGAAAAAGATTCAGCGTCAACTGTCGAACATGTCGATAATGCTGACGAAGGTCATTGCTGACTTTGAGGATCTTGCTGTAATACATCGATTGATCACTGCCATGGAGATAAAATTCAGTGAGTTGGTTACAAGAGTGGTGGAAGTTGAGAAACGGATCAATTGTCTGGAGTCATCGAAGATGGAATTAGCTGCTAATCCACTAGCGACCAAGGCGGACTTGGAGCACATTTGGGAAAAGTTAGAAGACCTTGAGAATCGTAACCAGTGAAACAACGTCCGAATCATTGGAATTCCTGAACGAGCAGATGGTGAGAATATGGTGGAATTTCTGGATGAGCTCTTTCAGAGTCTGCTCGACATAAGCCATAAGCAGTTTCTTTTTGTGCTGGTTCGATCTAGCGGCCGGAGTTTGTTTTGTGTAACACTCCTTCGGGACAGTGTTGAATGAATCTACGTTCTTGTGCTTATGCCTCCTATTGGCTGGTGTTTGTTTTGTTGAGTATTTTTTAAAGGACATTGGAGGGATTAGGTCATCTGCTGCACTTCTATTACAGCCAGCTGACTGAACATTCGTTTGACAGCCTGAGGAAACTGAACGTCTTTTGTGTGTGTGTGTGTGCTAGCGGCGTAAGTTTGTTTTGTGGAGGGACACACCTTTGGGACGGTTATGTGGATGAATCTACATCTTTGCGTTTATTCTGCCTATTGTCTGGAGTTTGTTTTATAGATTTTCTTCTGTCATGTATTTCTGTCTCATGAAATTTGTATAGAAACCCCTTGAGCAATCCGAAGGCAACATTATCACAGGGGCTCTCGTAGGCGTACGTGGACTGTTCGAGTTTAGAGGGATGGACGCCGGTTGCAGCTGTCGTGCGCAGGGTTAATGAGCAAGTTTTTCTTTTTTCTGTTTGCACTAATGTTGGAATGTGGTCTTTATGATTTTGTTTTTGACACACAATCAATTTTTTCTAACATGTCAAAATGTCAAATGTTAATATGAGTGGATTGTCTCTCTCCACATGGAATGTGAATGGGTTGGGACACCCCATAAAAAGAAGGAATGTTATTTAATTTCTTAAACGTAAGAAATATGATAGTGTTTCTTCAAAACACTTTCCCTGCAGGAAGCTGAAAAATTTGGAACGATATGGGGTGGGAATATTTTCTTTAGTGCTGGAACAAGTAAGAGCAGGAGAGTCATTACGTTGACAAGTAAACATCTACAATTCAAATGTCTCAAACAGAGAAAGGTAAATTAGGAAGAGTCAATATTGTTTTAGCAGAAATTCAGGGGCAAAGGTTGATTTTGGCTAATAGTTACGCACCTATCGTTGATGATCAGGGCTTTTTTTATAGATCTTGAAGGGCCGACTGGTCCTCATTTTCCTCTGTGGGCGTGGCTTTGTAGGCACTTAAGGCGGTACTTAGGGGTTGGATCATACAGTATGTCGCTTTCATCAAAAAATTCAAAGCACAAGAATTTGTGGAGTTGGAAGGGAATATTAAAAGTGCCACGGTAGAGCTGAAGCGCCGAATGTCATCTGATGGCCTCAGAGAATTGATCAGATTGATATCGATTGAAAGATATAATACTATTTTGTCACAGAAGGTGGAGTTTTGGCTATACAGGGCAAGACAGTCATGCTTTGAGTTGGGGGACAAAGCAGGGAAGCTTTTAGCTAGATATATAAATCAGAGAGTCTTTTTCTACCAATCCCTCAGTGAAATCTGCTGGTCATGACATTTTAACCTCGGCCATTTATATTGCCCTGGAAACATTAGCAGCCGCGATAAGAAACGAGGATGGTTTTTCCAAGGACAATGGTGGGAGTTGTGGCATATAAGCTTCTTTTCACAGATGATAATTTAATATTCGTTTCTGACACTTCTAGATCTATGCATTGTCTCCACAGAATTATAATTTTATTTTCTAAGTTCTCAGGATACAGAGTCAGTTGGTCTAAATCCAAAGCTTTGGCTCTGACAGCATACTGCCCAGAAATGGCTATTTAGCCAGGCACCATCCAGTGGCGCCAACAGGGCATTAATTATTTGGGCATTTTATTCCCAGCAGATTTATATATTTATATATATATGGGGAGGGGTGGTTGTGGGGTTTAAATGTTGATTCTATGTATATGTTTAAAAAAAAAAAATATCAAAATTTTTACAACTGAGAGAAGTGACTTCTATTTATTATGTTTGTATAATTATTTCAATTATGATTAACATAACAGCAACTTCTGAGTGGGCCCTGGTAATTGCACTTAAAAATAAGCTTTACTATACAAGTTAAACTGTAATAGTAGATCAATGAACAATAATTAAAAAAAACAACAACATGTGTCAGGTACAAAAGCGTGCGTGTATTGAACATTTGACCTCTTAATGAAAACCAATTTTTGTGACAACAAGAATCATGTGTTAGGCTATGGCCTTTTTCTTATCAGCTGACTAAAAACTACTGCCAGACCACATGCACTTTACAGAACACAATCACATTCCACTGAATCACGCATCCTCTTGTACTGTATCATGAGGTATTTTTGCAGCTACAGGTGAAACATAACTAAGTGTTTGTTGACAACACCCTAAATTCATGCCATATAATGCTTCTAAGCCTTCACTGTAAACCCTGAAGTTATCATAACTGGAAATATCAAGTTGTCTTAAGTATTGCTTGAAATGTCAGGTTTTGGGCTCATAACTCAAATATTTAAGTTAATTTAACTTGTAAATCCATTGACTTAAGATTTTAGGTGTTAATAACGCAAAACTATTGAATACAAAATTGAGGCTATGGGGAAAACAATTACCGCTTTGTGCTTGAATTATTTGTTTCCTTGGTCAATGTGAATTTATGGGGCAATTTATTTTCTCCCCTTATTCTCCCCAATTTCGAATACGCTCTACGTACGTCCTCATAGAGGCATAGTGATTTGCCTCAAACCGGGTGGCAGGAGACGAATCTCAGTTGCCTCCGTGTCAGAGACCGTCAATCCGCGCATCTTATCATATGGCTTGTTGAACAAGCTACCACGGAGACCTAGTGCATGTGGAGATTTCATGCTATTCTCCGTGGCATCCATGCACAACTCACCTCATGCCCCACCGAGAGCAAAAACGACATTATGGCGACCACGAGGAGGTTGCCCCATGTGACTCAACCCTCCCTAGCAACAGGGTCAAATTTGTTACTTAGGAGTCCTAGCTGGAGTAACTCGGCACCCCCGGGATTCGTCTGTGCAAAATAAACAATATTTGCATAGTGCGGCCACTTTTTCCATTCTATAAATTATCCAACCAAACATTATTTCATGTCCAAGTTAGTCTTTCAGCAGTAAACTAATATTACCAACACAAATAACAGAACTGCAATTCTTTACAAGCCGCATTTCCTACCATACAGTAGAAGTGACACTGACAGGATATATGGATGCTTTCTTCATTTTGGCCAGAACGAAGGATAAATGTCAAATGCTCACATTCCTCGTTTCATAAATACATTTCAGCCTTCTGATTGACGACAAGCTGTGTTGGGCAGAACATGCGAAAAATTATTCAGACTCCCCGTTGTAACATACCATGCTAAAACCTATCATAGTTACTGATGGAAACCATATTTTTATACCAGAGCAAATAATTTTGTCTTGGCTGTGAGAAAGTGAAGGGTGGATTTCATTTTGAGCAATCATTTAGCTGCGATTTTGTGATGCAATAAATGGTGAACACAAAAAACAAACTAAGATAATTAAATTGCATTTTGATATATATGAAGTCCAAAGTGCATAGAAGGCACCAAACCGGCCAGTCTAGTTTTAGTCTATTTATCGGTTGCTTGAGACAGAAGAAACCTCTCAATTCACTGGATAGACCATTTGAACCACATGTTTTGTAATTATTATTGTGCCATTAGGTGATCGCCTGTTTCATTTTAAATGGCCATAAAAGCCAAATCCAGCCTTATCTTGAAATAAACTTACCTGCCTAACCTGGCCATAGAGCCTAGAGCAGACTACCCTCCACCCACTACCCTGCTTTCAATAGGTAGTTTATAGAAGCTCCCCTACAAGGACACCTATTCTGGAATAGAAACTGCCATCCAATCATACTCATGACTTTCTTCAGCCCCAATTCCCACCTCAACCTCCTTCCTCTCTCTACCAAGCCCTACTGGGTTGCAGAAGAATGTGTGCACCTATCCGAAGTCTTCACCTTCAGGTTCTGCAGAAAGGCATTTTGATTCCCTTCCAGAATAATGAAATATTTCAAAATTGTGAAGGTCTTCCTCTGACTCGTTTGATTTGAAGGACAGTCTACAGATGTCCTCCCATGAAATACGTTTGATTTTAGTAATTTGATGACATGTTTTTGTGTGCATTTTGTAAGATCAAAACTTGTTCAAACCAATGTTTGACATTTCGCTTAAAAATAAAATTACCAGATGATAAGTAGTTTACACAACTTTATTTGTACATTTCTGCAAAAATGTAAAAGGGATGAAAGCTTCTGCATTTTACAAAGTACATCTTATACAAACTCAAGAGCAGGGATGGATTACCGACCAGGCCAATGGGGCCAGTGCCAAGGGGCCCTTGACTACCAGGGGGTGCCCTGGGCTTTAAGGCTACGTGATCTAGTTTGGTGATCTCCCTACTTGAAAACCCTTTTGGGCATGAACAACGACCCCCCAAAACAAACTTTTGTGTGGGGGGAGGGGGGGCTTAGAGATGATTGGCCCCAGGGCTATTGCAAGTCATAATCCATCCCTGCTCAAAAGCAAAGTGCTAGCAGCATTATGGTATGCAAAATACCACAAGAACAGTCATCATGAAGAGCTGTAAGCCATCATGTTAACGAGTTCACAGCAACATTTAGCATGTCGCTGATGGAGGTAATTGGATGAGGCTTTGCATATATTCACCATAGCTCAGATTGATGACTTTACAGGCAAGGAGTGTAGAATAGGACCCCTGTGAGGTTTGGGAGCTTGGAAATGTTAAAATAAAACTGAAATAACTCAATGATACCATTAAACAAATGTCCTGTGTGTCTAAGAACCTATCATCTTTATCATAAAACTCTTTGACCACTTTGCAGGCTTCCCTTACAATATTAATGCAATACAGATGTACAGATGCTTTATATCACAACTGTGATGGCAAAAACAGAGAATAACTTGATTATTTCTTATGCAAGTGCATTTTCTTGCTTTATCCATTTATAATTTTTTTAAATAAGCTTATTTTTGAGAATTATCAGCATATTGTTGTACATATAAACAGGCTTTTCTCACTTTCAAACATTGTTGTTAGTCTACCTGGGCGATGTTGTGTGTAATCTAATTACTTTTAGTACAAAAAGTAGTGTAGCACATTACATTTCAGATTCTTGTAATCAGATTAGTTACTGACTTAGCTACTTTTGATTACCTTAGTTTGCATATAATATATATGTAAAATACATTTAAAACATGAATTGCATTATTTGTGTTTTGTGACCGCTGAAGGTGAAGTGCCACCAAACGAATCAATAAACAGCAGAAATACAGAATTTTTTTGAATTCCTTGAGCGAAAAAAAAAAAAAAGCTTTTCTGTGAGTTTTCGAAAGTAAATTAAAATTTGTATTTTTTGATGAATTAATCTGTAAATACAGTAATCTTATCAGAATTTAAGAGCAGTAATTAGTCATTTGTAGTGAATTACTTCCAAGTTTACCAAACTCTGACTTGGGGTCACAGTAAAAATACAGATTATAATATTAAGGTGTGAAGAAAATGAAAGCTACTCACCCTACTGAATGTTAGAAATTCTCTCTCAAAAATCAATTAACGACCGATGAGCTTAAACGTTTTAAGTATAAATTATTGCTTTTATAATTTTTTTTATATAGATAGATATAAGCTATTAAACTGTTTTACTACAACACAATTATTTTAGATTCCTTTGGCTTGGGTCTATCCTACCAAGATAAAACTTGCACACCTAATAGTGCGAGTGCACTCAGGTATGTGCGCACATGGTGATATAAATGATCTGCCGTGGTGTCATGTCAAATTCGTACTTATTTAACACCTCCAATCATGTATTACCAGTCATTTAACTGCTGTCAAAAGATGCTTGAATGAATGGGTTAGAGGGACAGGACTTGGTTGGGAGAAGGTTCTGTATTTTTAGTTCTGGACTATTTGCGGCTCAGAGGGTCGCAGTGCTGCTTTACCACTCCCCCCCACCCATGCTTCATTCATTGACCATCACCTGCTCCTGTCACTTCAGTCTAATGCAAATGTACAGCAGGTTTTGCAGTCCTGCCAGCTTTAAGAAATGTGAAGAATCATGATGTGCCCACCTGATTATTTATTATTTCTTGGAATATTCTTATTCACATTTAGAATATTGGTTCACAATTTACGAAGAGGATTGTTTTCATGTTCACCATTCCCATCTAAAGTAGTTATTTACCAACCAAATAAGTCACTAAATGAATAATTTTAGAGGGTCACCTTAACAGGCGATTAACTTGAAATATATGGAGTTACATGTAGTTAACGGAGTGGTTTATTAATGTCTGGTCATTTGAGTAGCCATATTTTATTTTGGACCCTAGAATATACTTTTTTTAATCTACTGACATTTTTGAGGAGTTGTGTCAGCAAACGTTTTAACAGCCAATTTAATTGAAGGGTCTGTGTGTCTTCATCCCTCACCGCCTCATTTTCATTCCAGTTAAAACCCCCTAAATTGTACAAGTATTGGGTGCGTGATACAATACATAAAAATAACTGTATATACAATAATTTGACGTTTTGGATCTAATTTCATAAAAATTCTGAACGTGACAACCCAATACAATCTGCTTTTCATCCATCCAAGTTTCGGATAATACAAGTAAGATACAATTATATAAAAGATCAAGCAATGGCAACCTTCATAAACCGTTATCCTATCGTATTGTTATATCAGACTTTGAGTACCATCCACTTTTTGGGAGTTTTACCTTCCGCTGCTGCTTCTCCCAGGCCGGGTCCAGGAGCAGGTCTCTATCCCAGTTATCCTCTTGGTTCATGTATACCTCAGTTGCAGTCATCGTGTAAGAACTGTGGTATTGAACTTGCGTTTCAATCGCTGTCATTTTGCCGTCTTCCCTGGGATGATTCGTATCCCCTCAACCTACACAAAACTACTTATTCGCCTCTTGACTCAACATAAAAGCCCTGCGCCGTATATTCAGAGTCCCTGACTGCGGTAACTGCTTCCACCGGCAGATGAGCGGACAGCTGCTGCTCACAATCCTGCTCGACACGACACAAGTGACAAGCAGCCAATTTGAGTGACCGACTGCTGCAGTATTTGGTCAATTTAATTTCTTAAAAGGTCATGGGCGGGATTTCAGAACTACAGGATGAGAAAATTTAATTCAATCCATAATTTAAACGTTAACTAAAAAAAGAAAAGAAAAAGCATTAATTTTTTTTTGCACAATATAATATAAAGGAGTTTCAAGCGGCTTTGGATTCATGGAGGTACAAGATTACTTAGGATTTTAAATGAAACCCACTAAATTTCAATTTTACAACAAAGTTAAGATTGTTAATTGTCCTTTATGCATTGTGTTCTGAAACTATATACATGTCATACCAGTGTCTCAGGGTATGAAAAAATAAAGACCACATACCATTTAAGCATAATTTATTGAACTTTACAAGAACAAAGTACAAAGCCTAAAAATCAGTATGTAAATATTAAGAAAAAAAATTGGGATAAACATCCCTTTGACATTTCTGATACAATTACAAACCAAAATGAAAGCTGGCAATTAAAACCAATTAAAAAATAAAATATCAATGGAATTTAATAAATGTTAATTCCCTGAATCATCGAGTATTTCAGGCCTCAATTATTTACAATCACAGTTTATCTACTGTCTGTACCAGCTTTTCAAATCACCTCCAAATTGAAGGAGTCTTTTAGGTCTTTGGAAGGTTGTTAGAAGAAAAAAAAAAAATAATCTGCATAATGGCCAAGAGTATTCAATGTTAAAAACATGAAGATTCTGAGGTCTGTCATTTGAAGATCGGTGCAACACAAACAATAAAAAAATAAATAAAAAAAACTATAGATAGGAAGAGTTTGTAGTGAAACTCTCATTCGACTTAAAGCTGAAATTTTACAAAGCTAAATACCAATATGTTTCTGGAAAATCTTTTGCTGCAAACTATCCCTGTATTAATCTGAAAAATAAACTTTACTATTTGTATGTGGACAGCTAATGAAATCAATCTGCATTCTCCTTGGAACAACAAAACAAATCTGTTTGGCCAGAAAATGGATTCATATTAATTTACAAATATTTTCAATATTTTCAATTGTCCAGCCACAAAGGATCGGAGTGAAAAAAAAAACAACCTAGAGCCGAAATCGGAAGGGTATAAATAGTCTCATAAGGCTGAAAAAAGGCCTAATTTTGGGGTCTGAGGAGTGGATTTGAAATGGACAACAGCACATTGGTTACTCACCTAAGATGAATGCCCTACTTGGATTAGGGCCTTTTGGACAGCGCTGCGCCCTTCTTAAGTATTCAAAGCACAGCTGGAGCACCTCAGCTTTGAACAGAGTGCACGCCTCGTCTCTCCTTACTGGAAGTGCTTCAAAAAGACCAAATGCCAAAACAAGCGTAGGCAAAAACTCCTTAACTAATCTGGATTGTTCCCTCTTATTGCCTCAAATGGAAATTTACTTTCAACTTTATGCCATATTGTGAGAAAAACTTGAGTTCAATGCATTTTGTCATGATGGCAAAAAAACATGTTTACAGTTATTGATGATCAGTGTTGGGGAGTAACTAACTATATAAGTAGCGCTGCTACTTACTGTACATTTTTCAGTAGCGTGACAGTAGCTCAGCCATTTTCACAATAGTATTGCTTTTCCAACAGCAAGCTTCTTTCAACGAGTAACGGTGTAGCGCCACAAAAAGCTACATTTGTCACAAAGTGTGTGTTTACATGCACAATCTTACACCATTTATGCTAGATAAGCAAACATGTGTAGTCATGTACATGCCTTAAACATCTTTCCTTTATTGGGGTAAGGTCATTAATGGCTTAAAGCAAAAAACGATAGTCAAGCAAATTTCATGAAAGCACCTTTACAGGCATTCTACCGGCTTATCCAATGTGCACATGCCCGTTTACATTTTGACGTCAAAAGCAGAGAATAACCCGATGATTCTAAGTCTTATATAAACACAGGTTTCTTGCATTTTCTTTACTTTAATAAGCTGATTTTTCATAGGGATCGGTGCATTGCTGTGATGTTAACAAGCTCATTGTGTGGTGCAAGCGTGCTCACCTAATCTCTTATAAATACTGCTGGGAAATCCAAATAATTTAGGTGAATGTTCTGTTAGACAGTTTTTTTTTTCTTCAATTCTTTTTAAACGATTCACTTATTTAGAAGTCAGTCTTGGAGGCGAAATATTTAGTTAGTTGCAGCTGTTTATCACTGCATTTTGACCAAGTTATATAACAATTTATTTAGTCTTATTAGTTTGTACAAGTATGAATTTGTTAAATTGAATAGTCGTCAACATAATTGTTTAATGTCAGGTGATATGTAATTCTTAAATCAGAACTTCTTACTGCATTATTAAATATCAAATGATTATATATTTAAAAATATTTTCTTTAAATAGCTACAATGTAGTTAACTACTTTGTTAGTAAATCTCAGTGTAGCCATGACTTTTTAAAAAGACTAACTTGACCGTAGTTTAACTACAAGTTAGGAGTAGCTTGGAAAACTAGTTCCAAAGTAGCTCCCCAACACTGTTGTTGATCTCCTACATCGTTTCCCAACCCTGGTCTGGGAGTACCCCAACATTGCATATTTTGACACACCCAATTCAGCTCATGAAGCCTCAACTAACAAGCTGCCATGTTAAATCAGGAGTGGTACATTTGGGAGATATCCAAAATGTTTAGTGTTGTGGGTACTCCAGTACCAGGGTTAGGAAATGCTGATATAATAGTACGCAACCAAAAGGATTAAATTTGTTTTCTAACAATGTAATGCGTTTTATTTTATTAGAAGTAATTATTTTAAAAGTGATTACACTGACATAAGACACCAAACCATGAGCATTTTGGGCACCCAAGATGTAGCAGATTCTAACAACTACTCCAAACTGTAAAGACACAATTACCCCTCGGTAAGCACTGATTCATGGCACTACCACATAGCAAGAAGTACCATCCCCACTTTGTGTTTTATTGTGGTATTGTAAACTGGATGTGGGCCTGATCTGAGCTTCTCTAGCAACTGTGCTAGGATCATTGAGGGGAAATGTATGATCGAGGTGCAGGCGTGGTGGGGGGCAATGGGCTTTACCTTAGCGGGGAGCGCGTCCGAGGCATTGTGGGGCGCTATTTCTCTTCCCCCGTCATGCTCAACATGGCGTCCTGAGGCCCGGGAGCCAATTTAGCTGTAGTTAGCGAAAAGGGAGAATGTGGCTGGAACAGCAGTAAGAATAACAAGAGACATGCACTATTTATAATAATACACAACAGATAAAATAATTTACTGTGTACAATCATTTGTGGAGTCCTGGTGTGCTGATAGAAGCTACACCGCCACCACCACCTTTCCACCTCCACTCCATTTAATAACATAATATTGAGAACATTAACACTACAGTAAATGTTTGCTTGTGAGATTTAATTAAATGCATGAAGTCAAGTGTTGACTGTGGTGAGTGAATGGTGAGTATATGGGTTGCGTGTGCCAAGTGAATTTTGTGTGTGTACCCCACCATATTTCTTTGGAATGAAAGACTGAAGACTGCCTGAGGGGCATTCTAGGGAAAGAGGACATACATAAAATGATTAAACCATTCTCTTTACCATACCTTACAATTACAATGCAATGGTTTCAATGAGAGATATTTGAAGGGAAGCTACTCAACCATCATAACATCTGAATCACAAAGCTATTTACCAAGAAATTAAAGGTTGAAATTTAGAGCAAAAAGCTGGCGACCTGAACGCTCCACAGGAAGCATGTTTGATGTATTCTAAAGCAGATGGTATGAAGATTTTGAATAGATTCCCTTCGTACAATGTCATAATGTTTGACACTTCTGGCACTAATTGCATGAACCTAGAAACTTAACCTTGATTAATTATTCAGACAAAGTCACTTTCAGTTAGTTAGTTTTATAACATGAACGTTTAATTGCCTAAAATGCGCATGAACTGGGACAACACATTTCTTATCCCTTACGCACAAAAATACAATTTTGTTTTCACTGTTTATCACTCTCAGAACCAATTACCGTAATTAGCTGTATGTGCCACACTGAACAGGTTTTACACTCCCCCATCCCTACATAACTAAATGTTTCCACCCAAAAGCTCCTGAAATCAATTCACATAAATCGAAGGATAAAGAGACTACGATAATGTAAATGTGAAAAAATAAATGGTCAGAAAGAAACATATTAATTGCATTGGGCTACTTTCACAAGAAACACAAAGAACTTAAGAACCTCATTCTGTTTTAAGGTAATTCGAGGTGCGGCCACTAATAATTATATAGTCAATACCCAAGAGTATTGTCCATGTAAGGGAGGGATGCAAGGCCAGAGATGGCAGTAGTTTGCTTTGCAAAACATGCATAATTGCTACTGGCAGGCAATAGGACCAGTTCTTTATGCTATTTAGTAACAATGACATCTCCAACTAATTCAGTGTCAAATGGAAAACACTCAAAACAATTGAATATGCCTATCAAGCGACAAACAAGTCTGTCCCTTTTGCAATGAAATACATTTTTCTCTACCCATTTACTCTCTACTCCTTTCCAATATATAATTTTAAATTCAGTTATAATGTTCTTGAACATGGCAGCCGTCTGCACTATTGAGGCAGTGGCTAAGAGTATTTAAGTTCCTTTGATCACAAATGTATGGTTTTGTTGGTACTGATACACTTGAATGTGTCTCTGACCTAAGGCCCCTCCCACTCAAATAGTATTATAGGTAATAGGTTTGAGATTGTGTATGTGAGCGTGGTATTATATGCAAGCTGAGGGATGTCATCCAAATTGTTAACATTGTGTTCTCACTCACACACACACACACACACATTTCACACAGGTCCTCTTTACATTCTATTAAAATTATGCTGTGCATTTCAGATCTGAAGCTTAGACTTTGTGAATTTTACATCAGTCTAAGTCAAATGCAATAAATTGTGGACAATTTTGGAACATTAATTGTGGCTCGCTCCTCAATTAGCAATGAATTTGATAAAACGTATTGGTTTTACAAAAGTCTGAAAAACTGTGTTTACAAAAAAATTAGGCTTGTTCAAAAGGCACAGACATTTGACTTCAGATAAAGTGAGATCTGACAAGACGGTCAAAGAGTGCTTTATCTACAAAACTGACAAATGAAATAATTGAGCATTTCAAAATACACTCAAACCAACAGGGCTCTGAATATAAATGTCATGGCCTTGTAAATGTCTACATTCTGCACATAATGAGATTAATTATACTGGGGGGTTGGGAGTGTCTACAGCCCAGGTTGGTTGCATTGACTAAATTTGATTTATCCCTTTCTTCCAGTTTCCGAGATCTGTTGTCATGTAGGACCAAAACTGACACACGCTCTCATTTTTACAACCAAACACGCGTGCAACAGACATATGTGAAGTGATGTGGGGCTATCGATATGGGGACTCAGATGTGTGCAGGTGAGGGTAATCAAGGCGACGTAGGAGGGGCTCCTTGTGTGTTGAGGGTGGCTCATACACTCTTGGTGAAGCAGCAGTGCCAGGGGCGGCAAGCTGTTGCGGATCCATTGTTGCTGGAGGCATCACGGGCATTGGAGGATGTGGAGGTGGTGGTGGGTAGCTGTACTGGTATTGCTGATACTGCTGGTACTGCTGGTATTGTTGGTACTGTTGATACTGCTGGTACTGTTGATAGTACTCTGCATAGCACCTGATGTGAAAAAAAAAAGTATGTTAAGATGTGCTTTATTGTTGTCTTTCATAAAGGAGTTAGAACAAGCTGAATAACTGACATGGAATTATTTATGCAACTCTGAAGTCAAAATAGCTAGTTACCTTGCAATCGGGTCTCCATTTTTAACTGCAGGTATTTCCGGTCCACCAGGTGGTGTTGGGAGAAGGGCCCGCCGTTTGGGTCGTGTCTGCGACAATGACTGGGAAACTGGGTCAGGTAGTAATGGGGTGGAGCGGCGTATTGGGCTTCGGTCTCTATCAAATTTGGTCACGGCTTGCTGTTCCGCTAGCACTTGTTGTCCCTGCTCAAAGAATCGGGCCCGGGCAGCTTCAAACATGGCTTGGGGGTCAGACTCTGTGCCTTCCATGGTCCCATAAGCTGGACTTGCACTGTACAAAGAGGAATTTGCTCCATAGACAGGGTTTATAGCACCTGATCGCACTTCTGCTTCAGTGGGGTAGCCACCTGCATAATGGCTCTTCGCTGAGCTGAACCCCTGGTTTGCGGCGACACCGTAAATCTGACTCGCCAGGGCCCCATAGACTGCAGCACTCACGGGCTTGCCATCAACCCTGGAAGTGGTCAAGTCTTTCAGAGCTGCAAACGTTGGGTCAGAGCTTGCTGTGTTGTAAAAAGAGTTGTGGACACTCTGTTGAACTTGAAGGGGAAGCCCTGCAGCAGCGGCCGCAGCAGCAGCCAAGACAGCTGCTTGACTCTGGTGGTGTTCAATAGGAGGCCTGTTGATTGGACATTCTCCTGCAAAGTGGCCATGTGCACCACAGCCAGCACATGGGACCTTGTTTGTGGTCGGCTGTGCCTTTGAAAGCTCCACTGCGAGTGGACGGCCCATAAATAAGGTCCCGTGAACACCCTCAATGGCTTGTTCTGCATCCTCTTTGCGCTCCATGTACACAAAGGAGTAGCCTACTAAAGAAGAGGGCTTAGCTGCCAAAGAACAATTTATAACATTAACAACAGGAATTATACACTGATAAAAAGTTAGTGTGTGTACAGGCATATTGTAGAAGCATACTCAGGACAACTTACTCTTCACTTTTTCGCAATCAAGAACTTTTCCGTAAGGTGAAAACAGATCAAACAGATTTTCAGTAGTACAGGAAGCACACAGGTTCCCCACAAATACTTTGATGGAATTGAGGGGCCTCCCTTTGGATTCCTCAACCACAAGGTTCCGGCCGCAGTAATCTAGACCATTCAGATCACGGATGGCACGGTCAGCAGCCCCAACTCCCTGCAGATGGACAAAGGCAAACTGCCTCAGTACAGTTATGTTCACCACTTCTCCGTATGGGGCAAAAAGCCTAATTAGGTCATCTTGAGTTGTTTCCGAATCCAGATTCCCAACAAAGAGCTTCACACCGTTGCTGTCGTCCATTGCACCCCAGAATACCTAGAAATAGGGAACATGCCTTATTTCTTAATTAAGGCTCATCAGTGGGCCCAAAATTGAAGGCGCACATATCAAACTGAAGTTGAATCGGTTCAGCCGGGTGGCACGCATTAAGGGGGATATAGTTAACCCCAAAATTGTTATTGGACATTTTACTCACCCTCATATTGTGCCAAACCCCTATTTCTTCTGTGAAATACAAATAAGTTAAACAGAATGTTAGGGACTACCCATTCACCATTCATTTTCATGGCATCTCTATTTCCAACGGTAAAAACGATACAAATAAAAATTGGTGACTGGGGATAACATTCTGCCAAATTTCTCATTTGTGTTCACAAATATAAGAAAATCATACGGGTTTGGAACAACATAAGGGTGAGTAAACCGAGACAAAACTTTCATTTTAGGGTTAACCAACTGATTTGAAAATCACCCAATCACTCAAATAGAATCGCTCATTTACTATATAAACAGCTTCATTCATTATAATGGACACGTGTTAGTTTGTCTTGTCACTACGTGTAAATGGGGTGATAGGCACAAGGAAAATAGGGGAAAATGTAATTGCATTGTTAGACCGCCAGATGTGAGGACGCGCTGGTTTGTGTCGTCGCTTCTAGAAAGCGCGAATCTAGCTGAATGTGGCTAATGACAAATAAAGATGATGTAGTTGCACACTGTTAGCTAGCTATCTTTAACAATTTCACTCAAAACTAATGCTCTAATCCACCCCGCAAAATGAGCCGTATTTTTAATTATAAGTCGTGAAGACGTAAAAATAATAATGCGTAATTAGCACGCGCATAGTTAGCTAGTCACGCGCACACAACCCCTCTGATAGCACAGCTAGCTCGCTAGCAACCATAAACAAGGAAATAATTAAAATATCGTAGGTCACACTCACTGTGTAAACAATTCAGGGATGGGGAAATCAATCAAGACCAGATGGTAATGCAGTATATCGAAGAATTAAGGTAACAATCTCGACAGAACCGTTTTGTCTACCCTCTTACCTAACGCGCTAGAAAGACTTCATATCCGTTTTCCGACTGCTTGACGGTGTTCATGGCGTCGAGTCCGTGTGAGTGCAAACAACAGACGGAAAGATCCGGCACTTGAACATGTATTTAATATATACCCTGTATAATTATTATATAAGATTTATTATTATTTAAAAGTTACATTGTTGGAAACACCTGGTAAACAATCACGGATCCAATTAATAATATAAAAAATAACCTGGCCCGAGATATTAATGAACGAACATCCGAACGAAAAACGAACATTATGAGAAATAAATGTAGGCTACGAATTAAGTCAGTTGAACTTGATTTAAGTAAATAGATTTTAAAAGTATTTTCTCTCTCTCTCGAATTAAACATTTCACCATTAAAACATTTTCACAATTTTTTTTAAAATAATAATCAAAATAATAAATAATAATTATTATTATTTGTTGTTGTATATGTGTTTTAATGGTGAAATGTTAAATGGTAATTATTATTATTATTAATAATAATAATAATAATAATAACGCTTGCTCACAAACGCAACATAGGACTCACGCGTGTGGGAAGACGAAATATGATCAGTGTGAAGAACAGTGTCATGTAGACTCCTAAAGAGTCTCTGGCGGCATTCTTTCAAATGTGTACAAGGGGGAATAACTAGCAACTTTCGCCATTGCTTGTTGAATCTTTGATTTTCCACATGTCCAGAAGTTATTTAGAGCATTCTATGGATCGGATCCTTTGGGAAAATTCACTAGTAGTGTCATTTATTGACTGTTTTTTAATAACAGCTATAGAGAAACAGAGGTAAGTGGTCGTACTTCTCTATGATATGCTTTTAAGATATTCTCATGTCTATGGTTATGTATATTTGATGTTTTACTGGCATTTACAGCAGCCTACACCTAGTAAAACATTAACTCTCTTCAGCTTGGTTCAAGGAAGTCTGCGCTGTATCTGTTTACGTGATTAAGTAAGAAAGCAGATTCTTAAGAGTATTTTTAAATAATGAAGACTGCATATGAGCTTCAAAAAGACTTTTCCTTGATGTATAGCTATTGATAGCTCAAATTTCCCAAGAGGCACGTGGCAACGTCGTTTGACAAATTACATTGCTGACTTCAGATTTATCTCTATTCTTGTAATTTACACGTAGGCCTATTAAGTTATAGGGTTATACAATTGCACTGTTGCTTTTAGAAAATTTAGCATAATTGTGATTATTTAATGTGTGGAAGTTTCGTTACAGTGTCGGTATTGCAGCCCAGAGTCTGTTAATTTGAGTGATGCATTAAGTCGCATTCAAATTACACAAGAGTTTGCTAGATATTGCCGTTTTTTGGTTCACATTTAAAACGTAGCTTACTTGTCTTCTAGAACAGTTTTTTCCTCCAAACTTTCTGATCCCAAAGGACATCGAAATATGAAAATACCCTTCCTAATATATATATATATATATATATATATATATATATATATATTCTATAAAATGAGAAGTCATCTTAAAGAGGTAATCTACAAAATTACCATGGTAATTTTGTAGATTACCCCTTTAAAATGACTTCTCATTTGATTGAGTAAACTTGTTCCCTCAATTGAATTGAGTAATGTAATCTACAAAATGTATGTTATTAAGTTCAATTAACTTGTTGTTCATATAGAATTAACTTAACTGTACAAGTTGAGGTAACAAGATGCAAGTAGACATAACTCAGATTGCACTTTAAATGTTGTTGTTTCTACAGTTATGAATAATTTTAATTGAATTTATTACATTTTAGATCAAACAATAGCACAGCTCAAATAAACATAATAACAGATTCTGTGTCAGTCATTAAATGCATTTAATTCTCCAAAGAAATGCAGATTAAGACTGCACTTTAACTGCACATGCACAAAGAGAAATAGTCAAAAGGTTCAAAGTTGATCAAATGGGACACTGATCACCCTAATGGTGACATCACATGAAACAACTATTTGCAACTAAACAACATAAATAATGCTACAAAGGAGCTAAAACCTCTATAAATTCTTAATTACAACTATTTAAATGCCCTCATAACTGCTCTTTGACCAAGGAAACATAATTAAACAATTTAAGCTCAAAGCATTATAGGCATTGCCCATAGCCTTTGTACTCAAAAGTTAAATAGTAAAAAGATAAATAAGTTCAAGGAACTTAAATATGCACCCAGGTAATTAAAAAAGTAATACTTTAGACAACTTGATGTTTCCAGTAATGACAACTTTAGGGTTTACAGTGTGAACCTGCAGAGAAACATTTTCAGATCAATTCATTCAAATTTACTGTGTAGCGTATTCAACACATAGTACCAAAGCAGCTTTACAGAATAGTGCCTTACAAACATCATTCAAAGCAGATTTTTTATTTATTTCTTACTTTTAAGACTGTCAATAGAATAAAATAAGTCTGATTAATCTCATGATTTCTGAGCAGTCTTTATCAAATTTGGTAAATGTGTCTGTTTAAAATTAATGTCTCAAGCCTATTTAACAGCTCATGTTAACACACTAACTTAGGCAGCCCTAAAATCTTTTTTTTTTCTGTGACCCCCTAGTACCCCCTTGGTCCTGGACCTCAGTTTAAAAACCCCTGTTCTAAAATATCATGAATTTTGCTTTAAAGAGTAACAAATAATAAAGTTAAACTATTATTTTTATTTATTAATCTGTATGACTAAATTTGATTTATTTTTTCACATTGGAATTGCATTTAGCAGTCCAGTTTGTTTAAACCCCTGAAACATTGTGCTAAAGCACCACTTAAAAACCTCCATTTGCATAAAAAAAACATGGATAATACCAACTCCTTCACAGTGCATACTTAAAGGCTTCCTTTAGAACATGTCTGTACTTGTTGGCTTATTCCAAGGCTCCGGTATGAGGCAGGCAATTTTTGTTTCCAGACTTCAGGTGGAATTTCTCATATATTCCCGCCCATAGGATTAGGACTGCAGTTTAGACCCTGTTGTTTTGCAACCCCCCCAAAACAATATTTCCAAGTATAAAGATCCATTTAGATCTTAACAGAAGGCCTATGATGAGAGATGAATAAAACAGTGATTGGCTGATTTCAAAATAATTGTTATTAATCTGATTATTTATTACTAGTCTTTATAAAAAGGTGCAAAGATGCTCATTAATTTAAAATCTCCAAGATCTACATGTTTACTACATGTTAATAGCATGTTATAAATCGAAGAGTGCCCCTTGAGTCAACAGTGTAATACAGCGTTACACATAAAATATGTTCTTTAAAGTCAGTAAAGTAAAAGTAATTTGTCAAATATAGCTACTACCATGTCTGTATGCTCTCTCAAATCACCCTTTGCAAAAATGCCTTGTAAGACTCGCATTGAAGCCAAGTTTTGAGCATGAAGTTTAGCCTGAAGTGTGGAGGTGTGTGTGTCAGTGAGTGGCAATGCCCAGTAGGATATGTAGGCCTCTGTTGCTATAGCAGCCACCTGCTGGTGCCAAAAAGTATTTCATGCTGGCCCACACAGTCACTGCGCCATCCAACTTCACTCTGACAACCAATAAAGTTACTTCACAGTTCTGCCTCACATAAACTTTCATAAACTGAGTGTTTATTATATAATTTGGATCAGAGAAAAAACTATTTAGGTAACCAGATATCACGAGAAATAATTAAATATAAAAATCTGCATCTGCTTTTAAATATCTTTGACTATCTTTGCCATTGACTTCACATTGATAAACTTCTCATAAATCTCAGTTCCTCTTCATTTTCCGTCCAGTTTGACATGCATTGTGCCGTCTAAACAAACACTATGTTGTGCTCTGTCATTAAGAGAAACACAGTGCTTCTTGAATGGGCAGTGTGAATGCAGAATCAGAAAACTAGAAATGTAACATCGGTGACGTTAACTGTTGCATTACCCATATGACACACGGTTCTCACATAGCCAGGAGAGCAGTGGTCAGATGGAATAACTAGGCATCATTGTCTTGAAAATAACCATTCTAGGAAAACACTGACATAATCTATGGGAAAAAGGCATAAGAAAGAAACAAATGTGTATGTGTTACGGTAAGACAGGGAAATTGGTCACTTCCTTTTTTTTTTGTCAAGTGCCTATGTGAACATCCACGAAATAGTGAAACAGAGATTCATTGTCAAAGGAGTAAACTTGAAATCTCTCAAAACTTGGAAATCGTGCCATTGTTCTTAAGATGCAGGGTGACCCCGTGTACGACTATCCTGACTCTCAGCCTGTAGGGGAAAAACGGGTATGTCTACAGCGAGGATCCCTGAAGAGCATCAGTGTACTGGACCGGCTCCTGCTTACACACCCTGTGTGGCTTCAGCTGTCCATCAACTCAGCTACGGCTTTGCATATCCTGCGGCGTGAGCCTTCTGGGGTAAGCAGCAAATTCGTACCACTTTAAGATTTGAAAATAGACTGTTACAATGACATCATAGCAGTCTTCATAAAAACATTTGGTACTTTGTAGACCTTCCTGGTGCGAAAGTCCAGCACATCGCAGAAAAAAATGCTCTGCGTCCGGCTAGCGGATGACAGCACGCCATCCTTCTTTAAACAGTTTTTCATCAGAGAAGAGGACTCAGGTGAGTCTGAAACAAAGAACACAAAAGAAAACTATTTTATGTAGAACATTTATAGTTGAATAAACTGAGCAACAGAGCAAAACATAACATCAGAATGGGGAAAATAATGTAATTCTGTTTTGTGGAGCAGAAATTACACAATTCATCTTAAAGGGTAGTCAATAGTAATCTGATTTTGGTGACTAAAGCACTGTTTCCATTTTATCAACAGCATTCTCCTTGGAAAGCTCAGCTATCAGTTTTCCAGACCTGTGTAGACTGGTTGCCTTCTATTGTGTTAGTCGGTATGACTTTGTATTTATTTCCTGTTATATCTACAACAACAGCATGGCTTTTCCTAAATATTCCATTTCACTTGATGTGTATGTATGTATTTCAGGGATGTCCTTCCTTTCACTTTGGAGCTGCCCGAGGCCATAGCAAAGGCTTCCTCACATAAACAGTTGGAGTCAATTTCTCATATGGGTGTGGGTAGGTACAGATTGGATTATCTGTTGAAACTATCAGTATCACATATACAGTATTAAGCCTGATTAAAGTATAGGTCTCTGCGGAACAATAATGGGTGTTTCCCAATCTGTGGGTGTTTTCAAACCAGGATTGCCATTTTTAACTATCCAGTGAAAGTAAGCCATCTCAATGTAGTATGCAAATCATGTAAAGCAGTTGAAAAATGCCCATCCAGGTTTTGAAAATGCCCACTGATGGGAAACGCCCATTATTGTTCTGCAGAGATGTAAACCTTGCCTGATCTCATTAAATTACGCGAATATGACAACATTTTGCGTGATTTCTTACACAAATGAAATGTCCACTGTGTGGCACTAAAAGAGAGTCTCTCAAACAGATTAGGTTTTTTAAGGTTAATACTCTATCAGGTTTTAAATCAACAAAACTGACCTCCCTACCCTAAACCTTAAACTAAACATTTAATTTAATTGGTAAGTAGCTGTGTAATAAGTAGGATAATGACCAACTGACTGTACATAATGCCTTAGTTAGAATTCATACATTTATTCTTGTCTGCTAATATGTATCTGTAATACATGTTTATCATGAACTTGATTCCAACTGTACTACACAGAGTTCTGGAGTTCCCAATTAAATGTCCGTGGTCCTCGTAATGGACCTCCAGACAATCACTTGCCCCCAGCTTCAAGCCCCCAAGACTGCTCTACACCCATTGACCCAAACCCTACCCCATTCCAGGAGCTTTGTCAAATCCGAACACGGAGACCCTGCGAGTTGAATTTTGGGGGAGGGAAAGAATTGTGTTTCATTAACCCTCTCTTCCTGCAAGAATATCCTGGTCGCAGTGCCATGCACAGACGTCATAATTTCAAATCAAGCATGAAGGTCCGTGTCTCCACTGAAAATTCTAGCCCTCTATCACCACCTGCCGTCCCACCCCCTCCACCACCATTACTGGCTAAAGCCAAATGCAAAGCTAGATTGAAAGCTGCAAAGCTGGCAACCCCACCTGTTGCAGATCAAGCCAGCGAGGAAGCTATCAAGAAGACAGAACCTGTGCAAGAAGCCACAGATTATATGCAGCCTTGTGTAGAGTTGTGGAAGAGGCCTTTCACTATGGTCGCCCCTACCCTTTCTCCCACTGCTGAGGAAGATGACTATCAGATGCCCAAAGCTCTTCTGCAGGTATCTAACACATATTGTACTTTCTCAACTGAGAGAGCTCATTAGAGGCAATTTGTGTGCTCCATCAATCAGGTTTTTAAGAATTGTTTGTGTGTTTAAAGGGATAGTTCTGTCATCATTTACTAAGCCTCACGTACTTGCTCCAAACCTCCGTTACTTTATTTCTACCGTGGAACAAAAAAGGAGATGTTCAGCTGAATGAAGACTCGGTCACACTTATATTACATATTTTTCCATACAATGAAAGTAAATGGTGACAGAGGCTAACATTTTGAGATCCCATTAACAGTTCCTTTAGTGTTCCGTGGAAGAAATGAAGTCATGTGTTTGCAACAACATGAGAGTGAGTAAATGTTGACAATTTTCATTGAATTCATATCCCTTTACGATTGTCTATGCACTCAGGGCCAGCCGAAAATCCTGGAGCAGGAAGGACAGGAGGACGATGATGAAGGACTGATGCTGGAAAAGCGACGTGCTCCGTCCCTCAGTGAGCTGGATAGCAGCAGTTCCCTTAGTAGCCTTGATGAGACAGAAGAAAGTCCTGAGCATCCTCCCCTAATACGTGGCACCAGCAATCCTATCAGTCCATGTCAGTCACTTCCACGGACGTCCATCTCAGCCCTGCGCAAGATGAGCGCCGCCTTCATGTCCTTTTTCAAACCAGAGAAGCGGGTGATGCGGCTGGTGGAGGATCTGTCTCGTGACCGCCGTATGGCATTCGGCGCTCTTGTTCAGGATTTTCTGAGGCAGCAGAGAGAGGTGTTAAAGCCCCAGTGTTTGACCTGTGCTGTACAGCTGCTTCAAGATTTGCGTCTTTTCATAAATCACGCCAAGGCGTTCCTCCAAGAGTGCGGAGAGCTGGAGCCTCCAATAGAGACTCTTCTTCCTGAAAACGAGAAAGGTAAACAAAAATGTTTGGAAGTACTTTATTTGAAGCATTTACAGTGATAATGTACCCCAAAATGAAAATGATGTGATCATTTATTCACTATATACACTCACCTGTGCAGACCAAGCACTGGAGAAGGCCATGTTCCGCTGTGTGCTAAAGCCTCTGAAGCCACAGATTGATGCGGCACTTTGGAATCTGCACAAGCAAGATGGTTCCATCCAGAGAATGATGGACAGCCTGCAAAGAGCTAAAGGAGCCTCGGCAAAGGAGCTTTTTGGGGTTCAGGTGTGTGTACCTGATTCCCAGGGCATTGAGAAAATTAGGCACAAACTGACTCTAATGCAACAGGCCTATTCACCCATAGACAAAGTGCTGCTGCTCTTGCAGATCTGCAAACTCATATACAAAGCCATGAAAAACAAATCAGGTAAGGAGCTTTTGAACTCCATCACAAGTTTATTTCCTAGATTTATTTTTGTGTGAAAAGTGGATTGCATTCATAAATTTACAAAATGTGTAATATATAAAATGTCCCTTTTTTAAACAGGTCAAGAATTTGGAGCAGATGACTTCTTGCCTGCTCTCTCCTACGTGATGGTGTTGTGCAATATGCCTGAGATCTTGCTGGAGGTGGAGTATATGATGGAGCTTTTGGAAACCTCTTGGCTTACAGGGGAAGGTACAGACATCTCCAAATAATTTATACTGCTTTGAGTCCTGAATTCTGCCTGATGTCATGAAAATTACTTGACTTAAGTCAAATTTTTGCAGGTAAATGCTCAATCGAGTTTTAAATGTACAAACCCTCTGTACCCTTAACCTAAATCTAATTGATTGCGTAATAAAAAGCAAAAGTGAGATGAAAAACAGATGAGGTTAAGCTTAATGGTCTATCAAACAAAATAAAATAAAAAAACAAAAAAAACAAAAGTTAAAGCAACCATGTCATTTTGTAGTGCTTCTATAGCTGGGTTTCCATCCACATATTTTTATGTGCATTTTAGGATGTTGCATTAAACCGCTGAATGGAAACAATAAAATGTGAATAAAATCTCCAAAATGTGCATTAACAAAAACGTATGCGCTCGCTTGAGGTGGATAAAAAAAAAATTCTATAAGAAATGCGTATAAACTATGATGGAAACACATTTACCGAATAAACACCTATTGAATTTATTAGGATTGTAAGATCAATCCATCAAAAAAAGTAAGGTGACAGACTAACTCGTTCATAACTAGATAACCAGTGGAACAATCATCTCCCAGACATAAGACAAAGTTCTTTATAGTGTTTTGTCTGCTTAATCTAAACCAAGAGTAAGAGTATTTTATTAATAAAAGTCACAGTGGCTACAATCAATCTGTAAGTGACGATTTTGTTCTTTTGAACACATGGGACAGAAATGCAAATTTGCACATTGTTTTTGCGATATTATGGTTTTTCAGATAAATTAATTTCGTAACTTGGATGGAAACATGGCTTATAACACTTTCGACTCACATGTCGCCTTGCATGCTCTTCAGGGCTAGTATTACGGTTCTCTGTAATTTGATTGTGTCTGAAGCTTCTAATGTAGTTGGTTATGTAATAAAAATGATAAAAAGTGTTGCGCTATAGCAAAAGCGTTTGGATGTCAAATGATAGCATTGTGTGAGAAACAGAGCTAAAGGGGATTAAGAGGACTAGTCTGTCGTTTTACTCGTGATGTGTGTGAAAGAGACAAATAAAATTAATTGTTTTAGTGCCTCTAGAGTTCATTTCACTAGGAAAGTACTGTGATATGTGCAACAACCATTTCCAATTTGAAAAATGTAGGTAAAGTATTGTGATTCTATAACACCAGGTTGGGATTGGGATCAAGGGCTTCAACAACTGAACCACATATGAATGCCTACGGAGTTTGTGCCATTCTTGCTCGTACTATGAGGAATGTAAATGTTACCTTCTCACTTCTGTCAAACTCGCTTTCTTTCAGGCGGTTACTATCTGACAAGTGTCTATGCCAGTCTGAATCTGATTCAGAGTCAGCCAGAGGGTGTGCTACACAGCGGTCTTACAAACCAAGCTAGAGAGTCTCTGAAGGAATGGAGCCGGCGTCGAAGCAATGAAACAACAAATCAGAAAGACAACAAATTGCACCAGGTCAGATATTTTGAAGACCTAATTCTCTGTAAGAGTAAATAAAGTATATCCACACCTGTTAAATTATGCCGATCATAATAATTACCATCAATGATCAAGAGCTCCATTTGTTGTTTCAATGCCACAGAGGTTTGTAAAAGTGCTGTTCCAAGATGGGGACAATAGCGTGGTGAAAACTCTGCTGTGGAAAACTGGGGTCAACGGTGAGGCTATGGCTCAGTTCTGTGCTGTGAAGTTTGGGGTGGACCGGCCTGAGGAATACAGCCTGTACTGCAGAAGGGACGGGGATTTAACACCTCTACCATTTAATGCCCAGATCCAAGACCTGCAGAGCATGGGCGCAAGTGGGGTTCCTCTTGTCTACCAGGCGTCCAATCAGGATGAAAGTTCCCAGAAGCTGAACAGAGAGGGAGCAGTGGATCTCACAGAAGAGGCTTCATAAAATGTGACTTTCTGTCATTTAGGTCAAACAGTTGGTGCCAGCAATTCTGCATTTCCACTGAATTTATTTAATGCTGACTGTAAGATGTGTTTATGTTTCTTGCATATCTTTGTTTTAGTACGCATCTCTGGTAATTCTGGATTGTATTCAGTTCAGTATTCAGGTGTTTTTTGACCTTCACTGGGCTTGATTTATATGATACTTCCTTCGGTTATATTATTGTATTATATTGAATACGTTTTGTAGAAATTTTACGTGCAAGTTTAGAGCAGGGACTACTTGGTAATTAATGGATTCATTACTCCAATAGAGGTCTCAGAACATGTTTTGCTTTTTGTAAATACTGCTTAAGGTTAAAAAGAAACTTCACATTTAAAAGATACTTGTATTATAATATCTGTATCAAATGCATTATGGTGTTTTGAAAACTAAATGCTGTGGTATTTTCAAAGTAAATGACAATACAACACTTAAATAAAAATGAATTGATTTTATTTGGTAGGGACTGCTGGTTTTTACTGTGCACACTGAACACTTTGACAAACACATGTTGAGAAAAGAACATTAAAAGAACTGAAAGTCCTCTAAGTCAATGTAAAATGTATTAAAAGGAATTGACAGTGAACTTTGTATTCTTGAGAACTCTAACATTTCTCCTACAGATCATTCAATTAGCAGTTTGGTTACATGTTTTTCAATAGTACAGCAGAGTACATTTCCATCTTTACGTCTGTTGTAAAAAGTGTGTTATGTGTTGGGATTACATAAATTCCACCCTCACACAGCAAGTTCACTCTTGTCAGTGCATTCACATGCCTGTGTGGGAAGTGTGGGCTGTGGTCCGATTCAATGTAGGAACAGAAATTTCTAATTTAAACTTTAACAAGACTTGCCATTGTTTCGCATTGAACAGAAAAGACAGAAAAACAGGATTGGTGTGAGTGAGATATGGAAGGTAAAGCGTTGGTTGTTATGCGTATGTCTGTGTTCATATAAGTGTGTTTCCTCCTACATGTGAAAGAATGTGTTTTAGAATCATTACCAGTCCCTTCCTAGTGCCTTTTGTTCTTTTCTGTAAATGTTTGTTCATTTCTCAGTTGCTGTGGTTAAGTGAGGTCTAATACTTGTCTGAGAGAATGTCTCTCTGAATGCAGTGTCTACTCAGCACCAGCAGGCGGAGTCTCTGGAGGCCATTTCCAGCAGCTGTGCCTCCAACTCTACTGCATCTTCAGGGAAGCGCTCGACGAAAGACTGGATGAGCCCTGCAGCGCTGCCTTCATACTCAACCATCTGCACAGCATCATCTACACCACAAACAACAGCATGTTATTCCTCCAGAGTGTGTGTGTGTGTGTGTGTGTATATATATATATATATATATATATATATATATATATATATATATATATATATATATATATATATATATATATATATCAGCAGTTATCCTGACCAACCACTAAGAGCCACCATAATGATTTTAATTTCAGCTGGATTGTATTCTGGTTCTGGTCTCATTATAAGAAGCATTTTAAAAACTACCAAGAGAACAACCATTTTAAGTTTTAGTTGGAGTAAACATGAGTTCAGGCTCAAATTGTGCAAATGTTCACTGTCATAAGAACTTGCAGTAGTTAATGATATCAACGTAACTAATATGCGTACATAACTTCATGTCATCTACCCACTCATTAAACATTGACTGGAGAGGCACTGTCAAAACACACTCATAGCAACTCTAAGTATCAGTACTATGGAGCAAGTTCTACAAATTTAAAACAGGCGTCCTTTATTAATCAAGGAACACATTCGCATTCAAGAAAAAGGTGGGTGTATAGCCATGTTTCTATGCAGTGCATTTTTGACATTGGTGAAGTCAATGTCGTCAATGAAAACACTTCTGTTAGCCAAAAAATAAATAAAACTTTGAATAAATTGGAATAATAAATCTAATTGGAAAAAATTATTTTCGTGACTACAAAACTGGTAGCCATGAATTTTAAATATATACAGTACTGAGCAAAATTCTTAGGCACATAAGATGTTTCACAAAAACATTTGACAGATGACAGCCTAAATTAATAAAAGAACTGTGGCGAATTTTCCAAGAAGCTTGAAACATCCCATCTCCAACAACCAAGAAAAACTGTCCAGGTGAAAGTAGGAGAATTGGTGTGATTTTAAAGGCAAAAGTGTTCACACCAAATATTGATTTAGCTCTTTTTGTTTACTGGACTTTGTATAACGTTAATTGATTAATGAAAACTATTGGCATTATTTATTTTATAAAAATAAAATAAAAATGTATATAATTTTTTTTTATATGTATATATACAGTATATACACACACACACACACACACACACACACACTCACTCACTCACTCACCAGCCACTCACCAGCCACTTTATTAGGTACACCTGTACATCATCTTATTCATGCAATTATCTAAACAGTCAATCTTGTGGCAGCAGTGTAATATATAAAACCAAGCAGATACAGGTCAGGAGCTTCAGTTAAAGTTCACATCAACCATCAGAATGGGGAAAAAATTGATCTCAGTAATTTTGAGCGTGGCATGATTATTGGAGCCAGACGGGCTGGTTTGAGTGTTTCTGTAACTGCTGATCTCCTGGGATTTAAGCAGAAGAGTATCTACAGTGTAGGGAGAAAAGCAAGTGACATCCAGCTTAGTTCTGTGGACGAAAATGCCTTGTTGATGAAAGAGGTCAGCAGTGAATGGCCAGACTGGTTCAAACTGACAGAAAGGCTGAGGTAACTCAGATAATCAATTTGTACAATTGTAGTGAGCAGAATAGCATCTCAGAATGCACAACACATCGAACCTGCTGCAACAGCAGAAGACAACGTTGGGTTCCACATCTGTCAGCCAAAAACAGAAAGCTGAGGCTGCAGTGGGCCTACAATGTGTTCACCTCAGCAGAAATCCAGATTTGTCAGACCAGGCGATGTTTTTCCAATTGCCTACTGAACAACTAAAGTCACTTACTATAAATTATTGCCAATATTATACGTTCGTTGCCATGATGTAATGGCAGCGAACCCTAAAATGACTGTAAACATGTCAGTTTAAACAACTCATACAATACATGAGCTTTGACAGAAGAATTCATGTAAAGTGTTTTTGTAAAATTATAAGATTCGGGTTAGGGTTAACCCTAACCCCTAAGGAAGTCAAAATATTTTTTTGGTGGTAAACAATATTATGCCACAAATGCTGTCAATTGAGCTTAACTTGTATTGAACCCGAAATATTCCTTTAAGAGATAAAACTAACAAAAACTAAATTCAAAACTTTAATAAACGTTACGTTTGACAGCATATAGGAAGAGTAATTTTGTAGTATTTATCCAAGAATGGAAATTGAACTGACCTTTGATGCAAGTGTTAGCCTGGACAAACATCTTGCGAGCTTCCTTACGGAGCAGAACTGTCTCTCTGAGGCGTAGGAAGTCATGAGTGCCATCAGCAGTCACTGCAGAGTAGCCTTCATACAGAGCCCTTCCTCCCTCCACATCAGCCGTGGACTTGTATACCTTAACAAAAGAATGTCAAACCTTACAAACACATATGATATTACTGGCCATTTACAATGCTTGTCCCGAAGCTATGGCTTTGTTCAGAATAGCATACTACTACTCATACTATTTCTGCTGTATACAGTATGTACATTTCTGTATAGCCAGCTGATCTACCACATTTTCCAAAAAGTGCAGAATATAGCAGAACACACAGAGTAAGACTTAACCTTCCATATCCAGTGTGATGAATGTACTGAAAGTAATTACAGCTGTGATTTCTCCTTCTTGACTCATTATTGCAACAAATAACAAAATTTGAATTAAAAATGCAAAATAACAATGTTTATTTTCAGGATGATAACTGGCACACACTGAATTAAACATGCTATGTATGTGATGTATTAATATCGCCAAGATGGCGCCAACTATGGCAGCCAGGGTTGTTTTGTTTATTTCTTTGTTTAACCCTTTAAGCTCTGAAGCTGTTTTTAAAGATGTCCTTATCCAGTGGCATACTCAATTAAAGGCTTATAACCAAGTATACGCATTTGGTAACATTGTAAAGAATTTGTTTTAATGATATAGATTATGATATATTCTGAGACTCTCAGCCTAAGAAACTGTTAAAAAAAAAGCAAAAACAATTGAGACAAACAAATTACTTTTCATATTTGACATAATAAATCTCTAGGTGTAAATAAGGTGCCTCCGAAAACCTTTTTTATTTTGTTCCCAAACATGTCAACTGTATCTGAGAGAAATTTTGTGTTGGCACGACATAGCAATCAAAAGTTATTTTTTTATTTATCATTGTGACCAAAAACGTCGCCATGTTTCCAAAAGTCTCTCCAAACAAATTAAACGTAATAATTGTACATATAAAACGAATTGCACATGCAAACACAACAATGATTAAAAGACATGCATAGAGACATGATTTTAGTAATGAGATTTCACAGAATGAGAGCCTTTTGACTCCGTGTGCATCACTAAGACTGTGTAATTTACATGGCCCCACCTCCTGGTGGCCACATGTAACATTGTGCTTTGTGTGGATTATCTAATGATCTTTGCATCTGATTTCCTTTTGTGAGGGCTGGTTTGAAAGATAATCACCTCCTCTAAATAATGGTATGTGATATTTTATGTTCCTTTTATTTTCGTGAAGTTATAAGTGAAAATGTGGCATACAAGCTACACCAACATAAATGTCAAAGACATACTGTATACTTAGCTTTTACTATAATTTTGTCTGCGAGTAAAACAAATAGGCTGGTTGTATTCTACTCTTTAAGAGCTTACCAACAACATGACACATAATTGATCAGTTTAATGTTTTTACTGATTGCAATAATATGTCCAGGTTCCAACCAGAGCTTAAAGTGAAAAGCTGTTTCTATCCAGCTATTTCTATGCGCATTTTGAAATTCCACATAAGAAATACTGAATGGAAATGCTTGATATGCAAATAAACTCTCAAAATCAGAATAAAATTGAATGCACTAGTAGGAGGTGGATTTTCTATAGTTTCAAATTAGTTAAAATGCACATTAAAGTGATGAAAATGGCTTATTCGCATGAACTATGAAATGTCATGACCATTTCACGGTGGTCTTGCTTACACCGAAGGTCTTACCAACAAGTCGTATTCAGCACAAGTGATAGCATTGGTCCTCGGATGGTGTAAGTGTGCGAGAGCTTGACATGACTGACTCATCGAAAGGCCTGGCCATGGCACACAATTCTTCAAACGTAGCCCTGGTTATCCAAAATTGCTTCACCCACAATCTAACAGAACTATTTTGAGAGCGGGCGCTGCCAGGTATAAGGAGGCTGTCGGCAAATGGGAATAGCTATTTGATCCTTCAATATGTGTGCTATTGCACTTATTCTGCTACGTCTCCTGGCAGCATTTAATAAAATAATGTACAATTGCTTTATTACAGCAAATACAATTCTCACCAAAACAAAGAGGTCATTCAGCTGCTTCATGACAAAAAGGCGGCTCCCTCAAGATAATGCGCAATTACAGTACATGGAAACACGCAACGTTTCGTATTTTCTTTTGCCGAATTTTCAGAAATGTGCATTAAAAATGCGAAAACATTGGATGGAAACCCAGCTTGTGTCTTGCTATAACACGCAAAGAACATAAACTGTTGTTAAATTTGATACAATTGCATCTCATTTATTTATTTGTGAAATAAATAAATATTCTTCCTGACACCTCTTCCACGTGACGGGTGGCCTTACCAATGAGCTTACATTTGTTTCTAAAAAATAATCAATTGTTTGGGGTCAGAAGAACTTCATTTGTCGAGTTGTGTGGATTATTGTGATGCACCCCAAATATGCATTTTGGACAGTCAAAAATGGAGGCGGCCTGAAATGAAATCCTAAAAATTCTTACATTTTGGTTTGATGAAGAAAAAAGTATTGGATGAGTAAATAATCAGAACATTTAAATTTTTGTGTGAACTATTCCTTTAGGTCACTGTTCACCCTCAAATCAAATCATATAGAAAGTTCTTAAAAGAACAAAAATGAAGATATTTTGTTTGTCCATAAAAAATGAATGAGAGTGAATGGTTACCAAACTTTGAAGCTCCAAAAGGACATAAAGGCAGCATAAAAGTAATCCATATATCTCCAGTGGTTTAATCAATATCTTCTGAAGCAATCCAATCAGTTTTGGGTGAGAAAAAAATTAAATAACTCCTTTTTCAATATAAACCATGGCACCTGCAGTCTCCTTGCCAATTACATGTTTTTGAGTTTGAAATCATGTTCATGCCTAGAGACTTAAGTGGTAAGATGTACAGTGAAAAAGGAGTTATATTTTGTTATATTCTCACCCAAAACCAATTGAATCACTTCAGAAGACATTGGGTGCTTCTCAGTTGGAAGGCTGCAGCCTCGTTAGGCTGGATATCTCAGCTGCTACGTCATCAAGCACCGACGAAGGCCATCTCAATTGTGAGGACCCTTGGAAGGCAGCCTCATATCGCAGCCATCATTTGCCATATTTTGGAGGATGCATCAGGTGTATCCTTCAATCACACACAATCCCTTGCATTAAAAAGGGCTGAAAATGAGTTGTGTGACCACGGAAGCAGAAAACTTTGACGCAGCTTGCTTTTTTCGCTATCCAAGATTTTATTTGCATTTGCAGCGATGTCAATATGTAGAAAAATAAATAAATGCATGCAAGTAGTTTAGAGAATACAACAAATTAGAAGATACAAAGCACAAAAATTAATACAATTAATAAAAGGGCATCTACATGAATTTGAAAAGCTTTGTTTCTTCTCCCCTTTTCTTGCCAGTTTGGAATGCCCAATTCCCAATGCACTCTAAGTCCTCCTGGTGGCATAGTGAATCTCAGTTGCCTCCACGTAAGGACCTCACATTATAGCAACCATGAGGAGGTTACCCCATGTGACTCGGGCCACTTTGGTTGCTTAAGAGACCTGGCTGGAGTCACTCAGCATGCCCTGGATTCAAACTCACAACTCCAGGTGTGATAGTCAGCATTAATACTCGCTGAAATACCCAGGCCCCCCAAGATTTAAAAGTTTTATAGTTTTTACAATTCTAGGATAACGTTTTTTTTTCCATTTAAATTCTTAAAATAGGGACTATAGCTTTGTGAATAAAAAATGGCTAAAATAATTGAGAGATTAATGACATATTTCTCATTTTCTGATGTATATGGGTTTTCTAAACAAAGTAAAATATCACATATGGTTTGCCATGTGCACATACTAGACCATCTCATTCTAACACTGAATGCTGTGGGGAAGTCTAGCCTACAGCCTCAGAAATGCTGGTCTAGGAAGGACAGCCTTCCATTTAAGAAGCACCCATTGATTAAACCACTGGAATCGTATGGATTAGTTTTATGCTGACTTTGAGCTTTTTGGAGCTTGAAAGTTTGGCCACCATTCACTTGCATTGTATGGATATATTCACATCATATCTCCATTAAATAACTTTGTGTTCCACGGAGGCCATATGAGTTTGAGATGGCATACGGGCAAGTCAATTATGAGAATGATTATTTTTGTGTGAACTATTCATTTTAACCCTCTGGGTTCTGAGGGTGTTTTGGGCTCTGGAGAAGTTTTGACATGCCTTGACATTTGTGCTTTTTTCAGTTGCTTAACAACACATTAATGGCTAAAATCTGATATCACTGTATTCAGCACAAACGTGGCTACATTTTTGTATTTTTGAGAAAATAACGTTTATGCATAGTTTTTGAAAAAACAACATTATTAAGTAATTTAAATAAAGCAATATAACACAAACTAAACATTTATCCACAAGTCTTTTGAGAACTAGATCTTGTAGCCTAGAGTTTTTGCTACTAAATGATGCGAAAACTACCCTGATCACTCATTCATACAAAACAATATAGTAATTTAACTTTTGTAAAACACTTTGTGTTAGAAAGGTCATATGCGAGACGGCATGAACTATAATGAATATTGATTGTAATTCACACCTGAGGAGACAAAAGACCCCTCCCCTGGGCCTATCAATGAGGAATGCGACAGAATGAGAATGAATGCGAGGAGACTTAATGATCAAAATCAAGTTTTAAGTTAAAATAAGTAATCTGACTATACATTCTTTACATAAAGACTTTACTTCTTTTTTAGACCTACACTACCATTTAAAAGAAGTCTCTTCTGCTCAACAAGACTGCATTTATTTGATCCAAAATACAGTAAAAACAGTGATATTTTGAACTATTTTTACAATTTAAAAGAACAGTTTTCTATTTGAATATATTGTAAAATGCAATTTGTGATCAAAGCTGAATTTTCAGCATCATTACTGCAGTCTTCAGTGTCACATGATCGTTCAGAAATCATTATAATATGCTGATTTCTAATATGTGAATATTTAAAGTGCATTTTACTCATTTAACCTGAACACATATTTGCAAGCACAAGCTTTGTTGGTGATAATGAGGCAGCATAAACACTAGTTAAAATATAATCTAAACATTCATATTATTTTTATATGATATTACATATCATATTTTTATTATACAGCATATAATTTAAATACCTGCTTTAACCGAAACAGCATTTAAATATAACTAAAACATGCATATTAGGACATATTTCAAATTTCAATACTCTGAATCCTGGATGGCAAGTCTGGAAACAGTCCCACTAGTAAAATATGTACAAGTTTATATAAAATAGCATGTCAACTAAAGAAATCTAAATGACTTACTCGTCTGAAATTGTATCCTCGTCTGGATCAAGTTTCTCTTCAAAATACAAACGTTCATCGGAGTCACGCTCTTCTTCTGAGGAAAATTGTAACTCTTCGTCACTATCCAGGAGTTCTCTCAATTGTGTATCGTGCTGTTTTTCAAACGCTCAAAAAAAGTGAATGAACATTGTTTTTAAGACAAAGTCGGGGGCGTTTGATCGCCTCAGCACATTGGCGAATGCTGGTGGGGTGTGATCACATTAGAGATAATTAGCTGAGCCAGTAGAAACTGTTCATCGCTTTGTTTCATACAGATTACATTGCAGGAGAATATTTGTTTTAAGAGAGTCTAAGAAAGTTTTAAGCTTTCTTTAGACTCATGTTTGTGTGATAAGTATTCGCAGAGTTTCAGTTCATTGTTGTGACGCGTTTCAGAAATATGCTCACGAACCCAGAGACTGCTGACAGCTCACCCTTTTTATTTTCTTTATTTTACAAAAGCACAAGGATTTGTTATTGTGAGTGTACACAAATAAAAGTAGAATGATGTCTTACACTTAGCTGTATGCCCCAAAAGGACGGAGAATTTTATGTTAAGAAAAGAAGGTAATATTGTGCAGCTTTCAGAAAGTAGTATGGTATTTCATTCGGAACATGGCATCTAAATATCAGTCTCCTGTGGCAGTACCTGCAGTTTACAGAGGAACCTCTGGATAGCATTCTGGCCCACTGTGTGGATCTTGCTGCGGTCAAGTGTTATAATGGCATCTGGCTTTCCGTCTGCCCCTGTGCACTCCCTCAGATCAACCAGCCCCTCTCCAGCCTCCAACAGAACCCGCAAGATCACAAACCGGGCCTGCATGTGTGCCTGCGAAAGGTACCGGGACAGTGTCAAGGGCAAAATAACTGACACACAAGAGAAAACAGTGATTCTTGTTCAAGCACATATTTCACCTCACCTGTCTCCAGCTCTTGCTCCCTGGTGTGTAGAACTCCAGTCCAAGCAGGCCAGCACGCACCATATTTAGCCAGTTTACGTACACCACCTCCTCTGCATCCTCTCCCTCATGCCCAAAAATCCTGCAGCACAAATTAATTATTCAGCAGTCATATCCAAGCAATTAAATCTGAGACATTAAATGAAGACTAAAGGTTAATGGACTCACCTGAGCACCTGTTTGTTGAGACACAGATAGAGACCAACACACTCAGCTCGACACTCCTCATAGGAGGAGGCAATGGTGGAGAACTTGCTGTCCCATGTCTCGTTGCCCTTGTACCAGCTTGAGATCTGAGAAAGAGTCGATGGGCATATATCATGACTTTATTAAGATCTGCACAGTTTAATAGAAGAGCACAACAGACTCATGAATAGAGTTTATACTGCTAACTCACCAGTTCCCCTGTTTCTGGATTACGAACAGCAGTTTGCTCAAAGTTGAAATGTCCCTTATCATTCTGTTTCAATATTAACACAAATAAGATGTGAGCTACAACAAATAAGATGTGAGCAACACTCACTTTGTGTATTAAACTATTTTTAATAGTATGGGCAGTGGGGCATAATGATGTTGCCATACACAACATCATTATGGTCCACCTGTGGCCCTTACCTGAACAAAGAGTTTCCCACTGCCATGACCCAGCAGCTCATGGAGTCCCACTTGCACCTCAAAAGAAGGCCCCTTCCATTTGATGTACATGTCCTGCAGAAATAAGAGGAAAAGTACAGAAATGTACTTCACAGAAAAATGCACTCATTCATCTAAATTTACTAAAAGTTACCTTGTCTTTCTCCTCAAGAAAGGTTAGCTTGTCTTTCTGAGTTGCATATGCCACTGCCAGCACATTTCCAAGGGACACATTCTTGAAACCTTCGGTCTGTCTGATGTCATCATCTACAGAGAGATAATTGTGTTTGGGTTAGAAATTTCATAGAACATTTATCAATCAATTCTGACAGCATGTTGGAGAGTTTACAGTTCGGAATGTTGATTCCTGCAGGGATGCCGCTGCCAGCAAATGTGAGTACGTCAAGAGAAGTGAAGTCTGGCTTGAGGAAGAGGTCCTTCTCAAAGGCTGGAGGCCAGGGCAGCTCTGGTACTAAGACTTCAGCTGAGCTCACCAACTGAGCAAAGCGAGCGCTCATGGCCTTGTTCACCACGGCAACAAAGCCTGAGTGAGGATGGGAGTAAGAGACAGAGAAAGTAATTTTAACCCTAAAAGGTGCTTTATGTAATATTTTTACTGTACTAAATCATAAAATGTCCATAATATGTCATTAGAGAATTAGGACACACACCAAGTTGAAATACTGGCTTCTCCGATAACAATGCTTAAGCCAGTATATTCTACTTTGAATTTTCCATTCCGGGACAGAATTTCTGTTTATGTTTTGGCCGGAGTGATCCTGGCCGCTGCCAACTCACCAATATTATTTCGGAATTTGCCAGATTTGAACAAGTTTGCAGGAAAACAACACTGCGTGCTGCAGCCATGGAAGCCAGCAAACGAACTGGATCAGAGATAATAGATTCCACCGGACCTAAAAAGGCTCGACATCCATCTAAAAACCACCATAACCAGAGGTGTAGTAAAACAAGGATAAATATTGGAGATGCCTTTGGAAGATGGAGACAGCTTAAAGCCAAGAAATCCTTTAAAACGGATGCCGATTTGTAAAACTTGCATGTCAAGATTCTGGCAACCCACATGAGCTTAGAGTCTGGGGCGAGGCAGACAACTCTCCAATATTTTGAATTTGGACTGCAGTACCCATTTCAAATGCTTGTTGTCAATCTTACATACAGCACCTTTAAACTCTACAGATCAGCCAGCGGGTCCAACGGGGGGCAATGTATCGCAACAAAAGTCTGCGATACAGTATATATGTCAGGAACAAGAGATATCATTTGAAAGCTTAGAATCTGAACTTTTCATAGAATACCATCACTTTTGTATTTATGTTAGATAAAATAACAAAATAATGGCAGAAAACATCTACGACGCAAATAAGCTGCACCAAGAGGTAATGTGGTAGAAATACGAATATAAAACTTCAAATAGCAATTAAACAGAAAAAAAATCACATCAAAAGAAAGCTCTCATTCTCAGGAATGTGACTGAACAGTTTATTTTGATGCCCTAATACCACACTTTCATTGTATGAGAGTTCTTCTACCAAAAGAATCACAAAGTAAAATATGGTTTCTGTATACAAATGTCTAATTTATGTGCAAATCACTGCTGCTGTAAGCCCCAAATAGCCAAAAACTTTATATCTGCTTTTACCTTTTTTACAGTTTTCCCAAATATTAGCCATTTTTTACTTGTCTGTGAGCTTGCTTGGGAGAATATCCCAATGTTATATATCCTAGATGTGAAGAACAAAATATGCCATCTAGCAGGATAAGAATGCTAAAGAAATCATTTGAAAAAATTGTATCGACTATTGGTGATAGATTGAGCTTCTAGTCCACAATATTCGATGAAACAATGGGGGTGGTGCATGAACTGAAAATTATAAAGAATCTGTGAAGGCTGAAATGCATTAGAGCACTACCTACATTTCAGATATGTGTAGGAATATTTTGACTTACCTTCAAATTCACCCCTTGAACCAAACGGATCCCTGTAGCTCTCAATAAAACCAATGTAACTACCAGAAAAACAAAAAAGGTGATTTAAATGAAAAGGGAAAAGCAAACATAATCCTAGTTCGACAATTAAACCAAAAGTTTAGACTTATTTCAATAGCCAATGTATTTGGGTCAGTCACCTCTCCACAATAGGTCCTTTGTCTTTGATCCAATAACGGGACCCTTCTTTATGGGCCTCCACAGAGCCAAAGGTGAAACTGCGGACATACTCCTCCAGCATTCTCTTCTGGTTCTCATTGGCTGCATAAGCCTAAAACAAAACTCACATAACATCACACTCTCTCATCCAAATTGACTATTGAGTCAGTGTTTTTAGCTTGTGTTGTCATACACACCTTTGCTTTCTCCAAGTTCTGGCTTACTTTCTCCATCAGAAAGGCATAATCGCCCCTCTGAACCGAGAACATAGCATCCTCAAATTCATATTTGCCACAACATGTTTCAGCCTCTCCTTCAACCACACAGTCTGTAGAAGCCAGGGAAACAGGCAATGAGATAAAAGTCGAAAGGTAGGAAACAGCCCCAACGGGTTTATTCATAAAAACACAGGAATGATCATGTTATTGAAGTAATGATAAGTAATATACTATATATAACACTTAATATAGATTTAAACAGCTCTGTATACTCACCCTTCTTCACTGCAGATGCTAAACGCACCTCATAGCACCGCTTCCCATCTAATTCAGTCTTGAACAAACGGGTATTGTAGGCACTCAGGTTCTACAAGTACACAGTAAATTAATGCATTGTCAGTTATGTCTGAGAAACAAGGATAAGCCATATCCTCCATATCAACAGCATGGTTTTAAGAAACGAATATTTATGTGTTAATACATAAATTCTTACGTTTACTTACAAACAGTAGTGTTATTTCTCTGATTATGTTCTCCAGACATTGTGATAATGTTCTATATGTGTCATACATTCCAGAAACTCCAAAGACGATCACAATAGACCTTTCTCACAGAATGCGATAATGCGTTTCCACCTTATTTAGCAGTGTAAATCTAGTAAACTTTATTTATATGATAATTTTTTTAAATATTGAGTGCAAGTTTATAACATTATGCTTTGTGTTATATTACCCTGGAATTAGTTTTAAAAACTGAATTACCACAGCTGCGAGTGGGTTTCAATTACAGCTGCTGAGAGAGTAACAGTAAATTTGGCATCTTCCATCTGTCTTAATCAACTGCTATTTCATCTTCTTCTGGAAAGTCATTAAAATGTAATAGTGGATTTTTGCTTTTGCTCTTGGAGCAAAGGTTAATTGAAAATAATATTGGCTGTGGTCTCCCATTCATTGCTGTCGAAGCATACCCTGCAATCGTTTACTTCCACGTTCCAAAACCTGGAGTGTGAAAAAGGTCTATTGGTGTTACTGCACATTAGAAATGGCATCTCTCGTAGATGCACAATACCTTGAAGTCCAGAAATTTCTGGGCAAACTCTGCATCTTCTAAGCAGCAGTTCCCTGAGAAGTATGTTGTGATTCCCTAGGAGAGAATGATGAGAAAGAGTAAAATAAATATTAACCTTACATGCCTGAGCTGTTAAAAGGTGAGATGACTTTAAGAAATACAGCTTTACCTTCTCCCCCAAACCAAGCTGTTTCTGCTTGTCTTCCAGGGAGTAAAGGGGCTGCGAGCAACTGTTCCACAGTGCCTCCATCTCACCAGGATTCTCCTTAAAGGCCTGACTCTCCCACACCAGGGCCTTGAACTTTTCCTGCATATAAAAAATAGGCACAGAGACTGATCATGTGGTCTTTAGAAAGTTAAATAACATTCTGATATAAATATGGCAACATATAAAAAAATAACTTTTAGATTAGATAGTTCAGGCCCCATGAAGCACATGCCACAAACAATATTATAACATATGAACATAGGATAATTTACCTTTGGTAGGTTAGGGATGAATTTGGTGTCGCCAAATGACTTGTAGTTGCCCATGTTTGCATAAAGCCCAGCAGCATATACTAGGAAAGCCTAGAAACAATCAGAACTTTGTTACAACAATGATTCCAAAGTGGAAGTTAAGGTTGGTGTTCATAACAAGTTTCTTCACCTGATATTCCTCTGCGCTCAATCCAGCTGCAGTTGCCACAGATTCAAGCTGTGCTGGCGACTGTTTGCGGAACATTTTTTGCAGCAGTACGTAGATTTTGGCAGACTCAGGAGATGTCTGAATCAACACGGCCAGGCCACCGTACCAAGATGCTTGAGAGAGGTAGTGTGCATACTGCTGCTCCTTGGGTGAGAGCAGCCTGAAAGCCTCACGGCAGTCCAGAGCAGAGACCCCAATGTCATTTGGGAGGTAGTACTGAGAATCCACCATTTCAGTCAATTGGCAGCTTGTTCTTTTATCACTGAAAATTCACAAGAGCAGAAATTGGTTAAATTTATACAGTATGATATAGCACAATGCACATGGATTACTACACATTACTGCTATAAAGTTTGCCATTACAAATGAGCTTACATCACAGGTTTAAAGGGATAGTTCACTCAAAAAAAAAACAAACAAAAAAAAAAAAAACTGATTCTGTCATTATTTACGAACCCTAATGTTGTTCCAAACCCACATGACTTTATTTTTACAACAGAACACAAAAGGAGATGCTAGGCAGAATGTTAATCTCAGTCGCTATTCACTTACACTGCATTTTTCCTCATACAATGATAGTGAACAGAGACTCAATAATCACATTTTTAGTTCCATGGAAAAATAAAAAAAGCTATACAGGCTTGGAACAACATGAAGGTCAGTAAACGAGGACAGAATTTTCTTTCTTTTTTTTTTAAGTGACCTTTGCCTTTTAATCACACAGTGATGGCAATTTAAGTCAATAGAGGAGAATATATTTTAATATAATGTTTTTACGTTGAAACCTTGGCTATAAGACTATAATGTGAATGACCTGGCGCGTACAGTGACTTTGTTTCATTTCTGAGACTTGATCTGACTAGCTAATACTGTTAGCACACTTGATATCGGTGTAGAAAATCAGACAATGAAATTCCGCAAATCTGTAACATTTATTACGCTACACACGTATACTATACAAATGTGTTATCGACTTTCACAGTGACTATTTAATTTTCTTTTTTTAATACTAAATGTAATAAACAAAATGTTAATACAACTTCTACCTGAATTATACGTCCACTCCTGTCAAAATGCAGCACCCGCACCGGCGTCCGAATCTACTTCCGCTGCTCATTCAACTGAACGACCCGCCCCTCAGCCAATCAGAGAGTCGAGAATATAACTGACTGGTAACAAAACCAATAGGAGAAGCAGGCGTTTAAAAGTGTCGCGTCGTAGGGATCAAAAATGAAACGAGAAAGGAAGGTACATTTTCGACCCCTAGTGGCTCTCAGTAAATGCACAACGCTTTATAGAATTTATTTTGATTTGAAAGTTACATTAATATACCTTTTATTTTTATTTTTTAAATATTGCATTTTATTTTTTGTACTTGTAATCATATAAAATATACATATAAACATACCCTTTAGTGCCACATGAGAAGATTTGGTTTGTGATCTTTTGCAGGCGATGAACCTCCATCAGCTACGTTCATGTGACTGTGCCAGTTCATTGATTATAATAATCGCTTATTATTCCAAGATTATTCTCAAAACAGAATAGCCTGCTCTTTACACTATATGCCGACATGTGCACCTAGAACATGCTACAACAAGATTTTTTTGGCATTACATTGAAATCTTTCCAACATTTAAAACACGCAGTGGGGTGTTATCAAATGAATGGCAAAAGGTAATCAAATATTAACAATAAATTTTGTATATAGACACAGCAATTTAAATATTTTAAAGGAATAGTTCACCTAAAAATGAAAATGATGTCATTATATACTCACCCTCATTCCATCCCATCATTACATGTGTATGACTTTCTTTCTTCTGAAAAATATTTTTTTAGCTCTGTAGGTTATCTCAATGCAAGCGATGGGTACCAACATTTTGAAGATCCAAAAAACACATAAAGGCAGCATAAACGTAATCCATATCCAATCCAGTGGTTAAATCCATACCTTCAGAAGCAATATGATAAGTGTGGGTGAGAAGAAGATGAATTATTAAGTCTCATCCCAATAGGTGGCAATATACATGAAGAATGTGAATCACCAAAAACAAAAGAAGTAGTATTTGAAAGTGAAATTGGAGATTTATAGTAAAACAAAAAAAAAAAGATTTTTAATAAAAAAAATGTATCCATTTCTTAGCAGAATTTGCATGCAGTAGTGCACAGTTACTAAGTATTTGGACCGCCATGCTTTATCTCATTGAACACAGCCGTGGCCTAGAGCAAGCAACAGAAAGCAAATGTCAATAAATCACATAAATTCGACAGGTTACTGAGAGGGCATGTCGACTGCCATAAAAGTTAATTCTCCTACATAGCATAGGAGAATATGAGAGACCATTTTGTACAAATTATTCTTTTATTGTTCTTTACTTTGGCTTTGATTTTGTGTATGGGTGCTAAATGTATTTCCACCTTGATTCTATTCCCCAGAACATTGGATGTATAAAGTAAAGCACAGCATGGGATAACATCTCAAAGAAGCAACATGAAAATGAAGAGTTCATCTGAGCTTAAAATAGACTGCAGCTATACCATCTATGAAATGTGATATACCCTCAGATATGTTTGGGCAATGGAAATAGATTACTATTACAATCCCAGACTCACACATGCAGCTTTCTTTCATCCATGTGAAAAATGGGTAACTATAAGGTAATGTTTCAAGCATTTCAAATGCAGCATCTCTGATAGTTCTGGTATTTGATTTGGGTGCTAATATTTAAGCATCATAATTTAGATATTTTGTATTGCATATAAGTTCATTTAAAAACTGCATGCATGAATCTGTCTACATGTTTGCTTTATTGATAGTGCAAAACTGTTTTTAGGAGTGTTAAGTTATTATAAGTGTATACAGAAGTCAATTTAAAGCTGACAATGTTTATAATGACATATCAAATTACACAGCAAAAATAAAATAAAAATATCAGCCTTAAACAGTGTAGTAATAGTGTAGGTATATCACATTTCATAGATGGTATATCTGCAGTCTATTTTAAGCTCAGATGAACTCTTTATTTTCATGTGGCTTCTTTGAGATGTTACCCCATGCTGTGCTGTCTCCCCATCCAGCTTGAAGCACTGCGCTGATCAGCTGTCTCCAGTGTTCACAGACATTTTCAACACCTCACTGGAGACATGTCACGTGCCAGGCTGCTTCAAGTCTTCAACTATCATCCCTGTTCCCAAGAAGTCAAGGACCACAGGACTTAACGACTTCAGACCCGTCGCCCTGACCTCTGTGGTGATGAAGTCCTTTGAGCGCCTTGTGCTTTCTCATCTCAAAGACATCACCGACCCCCTCCTGGACCCCCTGCAGTTTGCATACAGAGCCAACAGGTCTGTAGACGATGAAGTTGGCCCTCCACTACATCCTCCAGCACCTGGAATCCGCAGGAACCTACGCCAGGATCCTGTTTGTGGATTTCAGCTCTGCCTTTAACACCATCATCCAGGCTCTGCTCCAGGAGAAGCTCTCCCAGCTAAGTGTGCCTGACTCCACCTGCAGGTGGATCACTGACTTCCTGTCTGACAGGAAGCAGCATGTGAGGCTGGGGAAATACGTCTCCGACTCACAGACCATAAGCACTGGTTCGTAAGAACCAGGGCTGCGTTCTTTCTCCTCTGCTCTTCTCTCTGTACACTAACAGTTGCACCTCCAGTCACCAGTCCGTCAAGCTTCTGAAGTTTGCGGACGACACCTCCCTCATCGGACTCATCTCTGATGGTGACGAGTCCGCCTACAGGTGGGAGGTCGACCACCTGGTGACCTGGTGCAACCAAAACAACCTAGAGCTCAACGCTCTAAAGACAGTGGAGATGGTTGTGGACTTCAGGAAGAACTCAGCCTCACCTGCACCTGCCCCCATCACCCTCTGCGACTCCACAATTGACACTGTGGAGTCTTTCCGCTTCCTGGGAACTATCATCTCCCAGGACCTCAAGTGGGAGCTGAACATCAGCGCCCTCATCATGAAAGCACAACAGAGGATGTACTTCCTGCGGCAGCTGAAGAAATTCAAGATGGTGAAGATGGTGCACTTCTACACAGCCATCATTGAGTCCATCCTCACATCCTCCATCACTATCTGGTACGCTGCTACTACTGCCAAGGACAAGGGCAGACTGCAGCGTGTCATCCGGTCTGCAGAGAAGGTGATAGGCTGCAATCTGCCGCCGCTCCAGGACCTGTACGACTCCAGGACCCTGAGGCGTGCTGGAAAGATTGTGGCTGATCTCTCCCACCCTGGCCACACTCTCTTTGAATCACTCCCCTCTGGCAGAAGGCTGAGGTCCATCAGGACAAAAACCTCACGCCACAAGAACAGTTTCTTCCCATCCGCCACTTGCCTTATCAACAAGGCCAGGTACCCACCCTGACACTCTCCACACTCCACCTCTGGCTCTACATTCCACTGCACTACTCTGCTCTCTTTTATTTTATACTTACTTTTAATTGATACTGTGTGGACATATTTATATTTATATTGCTTATATTTTAATTCTTGTTTCATATATTTAGAGATTGTGTGAACACACCTACAACACCAAAACAAATTCCTTGTATGCATAAAAAACTTACTTGGCAATAAAGCTTTTTCTGATTCTGATTCTGTATATCTACTACATCCAAAATACCTCAAATTTTGGATGTGGTCTGTTGCCAGTGCCATAACTTATTTGACATTTATAGAATAGTGTTAATTATGTCTTTATCAACAGCATGTCTTTTTCAAATTTTTCAACAAATATATACTGTAAATTAAAAAAGTTTTATTACTTGTATTATTTTCCTGGAATCATCTGTTAGTAGTCAAACCCAATAGCTTACTGACTAGATATGAGTTCTGAGAAAACCAAAAGACCTTCTTGTTTTGACACATGCAAACTGCATATTGGTCACATGGATTGGGGGAGGGTCTTAAGACCCCTATGTAGAAAATTAGTATAAACATGAGTATGCCCAGAGATTACAGCCACATTATTGGACAGCCGTCTGTGAGTATATTTATTGCTTATTTCTCTTAACAAGACCACATAGCACCTAGTAACATGACTGACATGAGAATATAATTGTTTATATTCATTATAAATTTCAAATGACAAAATATTTGGAAACAGTTAGAAATAATTTGAGTGACGAGTACATTGGAAAAACTAGAACAAATCAAATATGAATTGAGCAGAAGAGGAGGAGGTGAGTAAAAAAGGTTGTTTGGAACGAAGAATGGGAAAAATACACTTGCATTGTACAGACCGGAGCTGAGATACTCTTCTAAAATTTTATTTAATTTGAAAGTCATACACATCTGGGATGGCATGAGGGTGAGTAAATTATGAGTCAACTAACCCAAAAAATATTTCAACATTTAGTTACCCTCATGCTATTCCAAACCTGTATGACTTTCTTTCATACATGGATCTGAGGCTTATAGACAATTAAAGTGCAATGCTATTTAGTTATGTTTACTCTAAAGGATAGCAAATGACTAGTAGCCATAAAGAGAAAACAATGAATGCTGGTTTACAATGAATGCTGGACACAGCACACAGGGTCTGCACAGAATGGAGAAAAACGTGTTCTTGCTTGGCGGCACAGAGGAGGAGGAAGAAAGAGAGCCAGCTGTTCAAGGAGTTAACAGCTCTATTGCCCCTGAACCCAAGTGTGGATGGTCAACGAGACAAAGCTTCAGTCAAAAGACTCACAATCGCTTATCTGCACCTGAGAGGCCTTCTCAAGGCTGATGCTCTTACCATGATGACACAGTCATCTCCCACTTCACCAGGTAGAAAGAAAAATGGTAGAAAGTAGAAAACTGGTTAAAAAAAGAGCAAGTTATCTAAAGACCCTTGTGACTGTAGGAGATTCAGCTATAACTCATGAGAGGGTGTTGCTAGATTCAGCACTGGGAGGCTTCGTGGTGTTGTTGTCTTTGAATGGCGAGGTCATCTTCACCAAAAAGTGAAAGTATAGTATAGCGGGGTAAATGTCCATTGGGATTGGAGAATTGGAGAAAGAAAGAAATAAACACTATTACATTTCTATGTCTTTCCAAAAGAGGGGGAAAAATGTAATGATGGATTACGGCAGTCAGATGAGAGAAAGATGCTAAATTTACTGTCACTCCCTCAGCAGCTGTAGTTAAAACTTAATCGCAGCAGTGGAGATTAGTTAATGCTATACATTACTGCTATATTATAAATTGACTCAATAATTAAAAAGTTGAAATTATAAAAAAAGTTTACTATATTTGCGATACTAAATTAGGAGGAAATGTGTCAACAAAGTCTGTAAAAAGGGTCCATTGCATAAAATGTGGCATCACTTTACTGACCTTTAAATTTTTTTTAAATATTTCTCTTATAGATGGATTTGATTTTAAGGACTTTGTTAGAGTTTATTCATCCATGGGATCAGGGAAAGACATCCTCACAAGACTGATAAGTAAACATGACGTTTTATCCATGAAGACAAGTTCACATTGTCCAAATAAACAAATTAATTTCCATTTTCAAGTTTACATTTGATTTGTCACTGATCATTCAGGAAATCAAGGACAGCAGAATTGTGAAGTCTTCCTCAGAATAAAATGTGGAGTAAACCATAAATTGGCTCCTTGGAAAGTAAGAATCTCTTCACTGCAAAAAATAAAATAAATAAAAAATAAAAAATAACAATTTATTTGTCTTGCTTTCCAGTAAAAAATATCTAAACATCCTCAAAATAAGATACATTTACTCATTAATATAAGATGTTAAAGGTGCTGTAAGTGATTTAGTTTTTTCATGAAAAGGTATGTGAAAAATGTTCTTACTCCCATAAAGATATTAATGATATCTCACCGGTCTCTTTGACTGACAGCACTAGACTGTAAACAGTGTAAGATATGCAGAAGAATTCCACCAACATTATTTGAAACGAGGAAAAAAACAGCCTTTCAGTTTGGAATGTTTCAACATCATAAATCAACAGCCTTGACAAAAAACCCCACCCAGTTAAAGAAGACTTTTCTTCTGTGCAAGGTTACCAGATTTGCACAACTCTAAGACATTTCATCTTAACCTTGCTAGATAATGCTGAAAATCACTTTGAACTGTGGTAATGTTTGTACCTGACAAATTAATGATTATAGACTGACAGAACTCTTTAAAATATGTGTAGCTATGTGCAATCACCTATAATTGATAAATATAATCTTTAATTCTGTATGATTTACCTCATTCTACTAAGAATGGTAACTATAAGGTTTAACTTGATAAAATGCAATGTGTAAAACCAATATGATTTTGTAACCAGATATATTCATGTTTTATTACCTACACGTATAACATCCATGAAAAAAATTATTGTTTAGTATGTAAGTGTTTGTTTGTATATGAAGAAAAATCTGAAAATGAATTTCATGTCTCTTGTACCATTTGCAAGATATAAAGTTCATGATTAAATATGCACTATTTTTAAGCAGGAAATGTTTAAGAGTCTGAAACAAAGGACCATAACTCAACTGTCGGAAAAGACAGCCCAGTTGACCATATGACTCGAAAAGTCCTGAGAAGGAGTGAGAAGGCCTCGCTTCACAATTAACCTAATTCATACAGCCAATAAACTTCAATCATACAGTAGTCAAAACATTGACGGAACGAACTTTCGACCAAGAACCAAGGAAACACCACAAAGAATGCATGAACATCTCAAATATTGTACTCAAAGTGCTGGTGTATTAATCAAATAATTTGGGTAATCTGATTGCAAATCAATGTAGACTCAAAGAAGGATAAATGGTTCTTAAGGCATTGTCGATAGACTCCATAGAGTTCATCTTCACTGTACTGATCAGTTATTTCACATTCTGTCACTACTCACCAACCTGTCTCATGTATATATGTGTTAGATTAGATTTGTGTTTAGAATAGTAATAAAGTTTGTCTGTATTCAAAGACGACTTGATTGTGGGATATTTTGATAAATAATCTCATCACTGTTTCTGAAAGATTTCGCTGCAAAGCTGTACCTAAATATGTGTGATATTATTTTCAATAATTTCTAACAGTAGAATTTGTGAGCAGATACAACTAGATGTTGTATTACGATTTCAATGGTGGAGAACCTATTAAAGACAAATAATCTAGATATTTGTCATTTATCTCATTTATAATGGTTGTCAAATGCTACTATTTCCCTTATACATTTCATTACTTAATAAGGTACAACAAGGACAGTTTAATCTAGTCCATAGCTCACATATTTCCAGACAATAAATACCCTCCTAAATTTAGGATGTGTGATGCCCACTAGAGTGTGATCACATTTGTGTTTGATTTTATGTTTTAAGATCATCTAAAAGTGGTATCTGTTTCATTTTCTTTATTTGAAGAGGATTTTATGTACTGTAAAATGGATTGTGTTTGAATGGTTGGCCTGCTGTTGCAGCCTTCCGGCAGTAGGTGGCGGTTTGAGACTGTGGTTTACCCTCAGGGACCATGATCATTAGCGCATGCTCCGCTGTTTTCCCTCAATAACTGCGGAGATTTCAGCGGGAAAATACCACGGCTCTCCGTCTCACCATTTTTCCTGTATTTTATGACACATATAGCTGCCTATGGGTGCCGCTGTCCGATACCCGTAACAGTTCATCTAAAGTGATATCTGTATTTCTGGATGAATTGCTGAAAATTCAGCAGAGTATAGCTGATTTTTCAGACATTTTATTATACATCTTAGTTGGAGGCGTTGCGGTGCTATACAAGCGATCCAAAATATGCACGCGAAGGAAGAGAGCCTGCGCACTTGTGAAGCGTCGTCGATGCGGCTTTATGACTCCACTGCCGAGTATTCATCTGGCCAATGTCATCTCCCTCGCTAAAAAACGGACATACTGCTTCTGCTCACTTAAACAAGGACTTTTCTAACACCGCTGCTCTGTTTCACGGAAACCTGGCTGAATGATTTCATCCAGGACAGCCTGTTTCAAGTAGACTTATGAGTATGACTTAAAGAGATTTTAACCAGTTCCAATGATTCCTTCAAGTCTTCAGCCGTCACTCTCGGGTCCTTTTTTTTTTTTTTTACCTCATTGAGCATTCTGCGTGTGCCCTTACGTTATCTTGGCTGGACAGTCTAGTGAGAGTAGGCACAGTAGTAAATCATCTCCATTTAGACAATTTGTCTGTGGACAGATAAATATCCAAGCTCTTCAAGATAACCTTGTAATCCTTTCCAGCTTTATGCAAAGCAACAAATCTTGATTGTAGGTCTAATGAGATATTTTTTGCAAGGCATTTTCCACATCTTCTTGTGAATAGCAAACTTAAAATGGTTGAATACTTTAGTCAAAGTAGCTCTAACCCACACCTCCAATATAGTTTCATTAATTGGATGTCATTGACAACTCCTGCCTCTAATTAGCATTTGTTGACATCATTAGCCTATGGGGTTCACATACTTTTCCCAACCTACACTGTGAATGTTTGAATGATGTATTCAATATGTACAAAAACAATACAATAATGTTATAAGTTAAAACAGAGTGTTTATTCACAATTGTAACTTACTTGAACCTCAACCAGATTAAGACACATTTTTTGCATAAATGCAGGCAATTGTAAAGGGTTCACATAATTTTTCTTGCCATTGTAGCTCTTGGTTTCAGTAAGCCAAGCTTATTCATAAAATGTGTTACCCATTAGCATTGTATGTATTAAATAATTTAAATATAAAACAAGTTAAAACCAGAGTGAACATGTTTCTGTGTACAGAACATGTCTGGGAACATGTCCAACAGAGATGTCGGCTGAAGAATTGCAGGTGCAAGAAGATGGTTGCAGTCTCTTGGCACAGGGCCAAACTACACAGAGTTGATCTTGAGGTCATTTAAAAAAAAAAAATAAATAAAAACAAAGCTGATGCAGAGACAAGAACATTCAGATGCTGTTAAGTCCAGCACAGTATCTCGGACTTGACGAACTTCCAGCTATGATGCCTTTGAAAAAGACTGATACATTTTTTGTTTTATATATTTTCTTGCCTATACATTTTGATTGCCAAGAAAATCGTAACCAATAAAACGATTTTATAGATTACAAAAAGACTTGCCTAACAAGGCTTTTGTGTTTTAGTGTTTTAAGTGAGCCAGAACAAACTGCAAAGGAGTCTTTCGTTAAGGTTGTAAGAATAATTTACACTTATAATTTAAGCCAGATTTGATTTATTTTACCTAACCTGAGAATAAAAAATAAGGTAAAAGTATGTTAATTTGCTACAATGTTAAACAACTCCAAAGAAAAATCAAAAATTCATTTATTAACCCAGTGTTGTCACAACAGCTTTTAATGAAGGGGGGAAAAGACAAAGATCAAAATGTTCTACAGAAAATTGTCAGAATCAAGAAATTAGGAATATACACTCACACACAAGTCAACGTCTGTAAATACTTGACTAGTCACAACTTAATTTTATTCATTTAAGAGACAGCTAAAATTTTTGCAGTAGAGTAATTTTGTGTAAGATCTTCTGTGAAAGACCAGCTTTAGGTCCTGAGTCCAGATTTATTTTGTAATGGTATTCCTGTGAAGGAGGACGACACCAATTAAAGGAGATAATATATAGAAATCTTATACTCTGTAAGTGTAAAAAAAAATATCCATATTTAATAGATACACTGCTTCGCCAAAAAAAACAAGAGTGGCCGTTTGGATTTAAATAAGAAGATGCTTTAGAGCCTATGATTGGATCATTATTGCTGTGATTTTACGGAGTGGTTCGACTCTCCTGTCGTCAATACAAGATCTCGGCCAAAAATTAATGCAACTCTGGATGGAAATAAATGTTGTGATGTTGCATAAGTTTGTCTAAACTATGCCATGACGAATGTGTGTTGTAAACAAAGCTAAAAGGTGGTTCAATAAAATATTAGAGGTTTCTCCTTTTTTTTTTGGCCAGGCAGTGCAAGCAGCAGTAGCAATTGGGATGCCCTGATAATACTGCTTAATACAATATTCACACTCTTCTTCAAAATGTATAAAATACATTTTTCTTTCTTCTATGTGAAGACTATGATAAATACTATAAAAATACATACGCATTCATGCTCTTCCCGCTGCCGCTCAGCACTATATAAGGAGTTTTCTGAGATTTCTGTTTTTCCTGCAGAAGAGCCACGGTGCCCAGAGGAGTGTCACTGCTGCTCATCTTCTTCAGCAACTGCAGGAATAATGACCACAAGCTTTAACTCAACTGCTTGGCTGACATACCACCAAGCCATTTCCTGTGACATGTAGTATATCTCTGCACACTGGACATAAATATTCACCAACAAGGTCACTTAGATTTTCCACCACAGACGTAAAACATGATTTTATTAAATCATAAATAATGTCTGTAAAGAAAGACATTTAATTGTGCCGCATGTTTATTATAATTGAAGGATGTGAAGAAAACATACCGCTTCTTCATCTTGTTTTTTCATCCGTCGTTCAGTCTTCATCTTGCCCGAGCCCTTGCCATGGAAACGATGGGACAGCTGTCTGAAAGCCTGGAGGATGAAAGACATGACGTTGAACACTTGTATGGACATTTCTGAAGCAGGTGAAATAGTGATGCATTTACATAACAGAGATGATTGGTTGAGAACCACCACACATGCACAGACCTCTTTAGGGCAGAGCTTGCGACCAGATTCATCAACATATTCAATCTTGATGTCTGGCCTGTAGTTATCCTTTTCTTTGAAATCCTGAGTGAAGCCTCTATATTCCTCTCTCCTGCTGTACTTATCATCAATATTCCTGCAGTGGAAAGAAAGGACTTAATATCCACCAACATGTTACTCCAACTTACTCCACTCACGCAAAATAAGAACAACAATGAAGCTTGTGCGGGATTACTTCATGATGATCTTAACTGATTAAATATTGAAGCATCTACTTACATCTTGTCTTCAATACAATAGTTGTCATTTGGTAGAACTGCTTTTGGAGCTTTAACACGAGCCACTTTCTGCATTTGTGTGTCAAGCAGTCCTGTAAGGGTAACATTTCAAAAGCATATACTACTATTTAAAAGTTTGGAAAAACCTATTCATTCTTTAATAGGACTATTTTGGTAACACTTTATAAGGTTACATTTGATAACATTAGTTAGTTATTAACAAAGATTAATAAGTTCTGTAAACAATATTTTGTCAATAGTTTTTCATGATATCCAATGCACTAACTAATGTTCATGAATGGAACCTTATTGTAAAGTGTTACCACTATCCGAGAAACATAAATTCAGACAAGTATTTCCAAAGTTTTGACTGGTAGTTTGTATATTATCCACAACATTACAGATGCCACAACATAAGATATCCACATCCAGATTAATCAAGTTCAAAAGCAATTGATGCGATAACTCACCTTTGTTCTTGCACAAAAGCAAAGCTGCAGCGAGACCAGAGTTCACAATGGGCTCTTCATCCAGAATAGTTGTGGAGGCTGTTGCAAACTATAACAGAATACAACAGGAGAGAATACAGTAAAGACAATTTTTTTAATCTTGAAGAAAATGTTTCCCAGCTCAATCAAACTGAAGTCAAGTTCTAAACTGTTCATGCTGAAAGCAGAAGACTCACGTCGGCTGGTTTCGGCTCTTCATCCAGGTTGACTGTGCTCCAGCCCACATTATCATCCATATCAGAGTCTGATTGTCCGGCTCCCTCTTTTTCATTGTCTTTTTCAAAGTCCTGTGTGACACATAACAGGAAAATTCAAGATAATCAGGTAAAAGAATAGAATACATACAGAGGAGAACGTTGAGACGGTGTGTACCATGATGTCTTCTTGGTCCTCTCGGTTGCCTGACAACCCGTAGGTGGGGATGTCACCAAGAGTGCGGCAAAACTCAGAGGTGGCGTTGAAGACGATGTTGTTCTTTTTGTCCGGGTCGTTGTCATCACCTGCTGGCCCCACTCTATTCATCTGCTCAGCAACCTGGAAGGAGCAAGCAGAAACACAATAGGGTATGAAACATTTGAAATCCTTACGAAATACCTATATCAATAAAACCCACACTTTCAAACGGTCAACAAATGCACTTTAAAAGGAATATTCTGCGTTCAATATAAGTTAAGCTTATTCAACAGCATGTATGGCATAATATTGATTACCTAAAAAATTCATCCCTTTTCTTAAAAAAAAAAAAAAATACAAAAAAGAAACTTACAATGGAAGTGAATGGGGCCAATTCGTAAATGTTAAAATACTCAATATTTAAAACTTATAGCCACAAGACAAACAATATGCATATTAACATATTTTTAGTGTGATAAAATCACTTACTAACCTTTTCAGTGTAAAGTTATAGCCAGTTTTACAACTTTGTTGCCATGATCGTAAAACCCTAAAATGATGATTTAAACAACTTTTCAGCTCAAATACTACATGAGTTTAAACAGAAAATGTATGTTAATGCATTTAGAAAATTATAAGCTTCAGATTTCTACCTTTTAAACACTAAAAATAAATGTGTATGTTGTATGTGCCTCAGTGTAACCAGGATTTTTGCATTTTTTTAAAAAGAAAAATGAGATGAAAATGCCACAAATGCTGTTGATTGAGCTTAACATGTATTGAACCTGGAATATTCCATTAAGGGCATTTTTTGACCTGCAGCTCCTTTGATTTGTTCCAAAAAGGGGTAACAATTTTACAATGTTGAATTATTTCCTTGGTTGCTTTCACAAGGCAACAATTCAAAATGAACCAAAACTGTTAAACTTTCTTTCAGGGAAATGTTTGTGCATTATACCGGGATTTAGAGCATATATCAACATGCTGGTTAAAATGATTTATCATGAGCATTGAATATGCAAAACGTCTCTGCATGGTACAGCATGCACATTCCAGCCAGTGGTTGCGACGCAAATAAACATTATACGACACTTGGATGGATATGAGTTGCAAAATCTGTGGCTTTAGTTGCTTTTGTTTCTGCATTCAAAAGTGCCTGTTCTCTCAATCACACAGCTTTCGGTCTCCCTCCCTCCCTAACACACACACACACACACACACACACAATCATACATACAACAAAGACTTAAGCCACGTAAAGATGGTTTTTATCTGTCAAAAAAATTCCTCGTGTCTCCTACTTGTGTCTGTTTGGAGCTATCCAAAAAGAGAGAAGCAATCGTGTTAATGTTACCTAAGGAATTATTAAACAACTCCTATTTCAAATGTGCAATTATATTAATTATGCAGTCCTGTGAAAAAGTATTTTCAGAAATGAGGAGGAAAAAGGTGATTGAAATACATCAGTCTGGTAAGGGCTACAAAGCTATTTCAAAGGCTCTGGGACTCCAAAGGACCACAGTGAGAGCCATTATCTCCAAATTGAGAAAACTTGGCACAGAAGTGAACCTTCCAGAAGTGGCTGTCCTTCCAAAATTCCTCCAAGACACAGCGACGACTCATCTAGTAAGTCACAAAAAAGCCAATGACAACATCCAAAGAAACTGGAGGCCATCCTCACATCAACAAAAGTCACTGTTCATGACTCCACTATCAGAAAGACACTGGCCAAAAATGGCATCAATGGAAGAGTGGCGAGGCGAAAACCACTGCTAACCCAGAAGAACATTAAGGCTCATCTGAATTGTCAAAACACACCTTGATGATCCTCAAACCTTTTTGGGAGAATATTTAGTGAACTGAGTTGAGTTGAAAGTGGAACTGTTTGGATGACATCTGGTGTAAATCAAACACAAATTTCCACAAAAAGATCATACCTATGGTCAAGCATGGTGATGGTAGCAAGATGGTGTGGGGATGCTTAGCTGCTTCAGGGACAAGACAACTTTCAATAATTGAGGGAAACATGAATTCTGCTTTCTACCAGAAAATCCGGTCATCAGTCCGTGATTTGAAGCTCAAGTGCAACTGGCTTAAGCAGCAATACAATGATCCAAAGCATTGGAGTAAATCCACCTCTGAATGGCTCAAAAGAAGCAAAATTAAAGTGGGTCAAAATTCCACAACAGCATTGTGAAAGACTGATCTCCAGTTATTGGAAGCATTTGGTTGCAGTTGTTGATGCTAAAGGTGGCACAACCAGCTATGAAGTTTAAGGGGGCAGTTAGTTTTTCACATGGGTGATATAGGTGTTGGATTACTTTTTACTGCAATAAAAAAAAAAAATATATATATATATATATATATATATATATATATATATGTATGTAAAACTATATTTTGCGTTTAGTATGAAAAACACACCAAAATAGAAGAAATCAGGAAGGGGCAAATATGTTTTATCACTAGTTGCCAAAAGGATACATCAAAGTTTTGATTATGAATTACAGTGATGTGATGACCTACAGATTTCTTCTCCATAGATCCATCAGGCATGCTCACAGTTTTTATAGGGATATTGTTTGGTTCTTTGTTCTGATGGGACGGACTGCATTATCACTACAAATAGGGCTGTCATGATTATAAAATTTGGCTGACGATTAATTGTCAAACAAATAACTGTGATTATGATGATTAATTGTCTCTCTTAGGGCTTTCACGATTATGACAATTCATTGTCATACAAAATTGTCTTTTGTCATAGTTGTATGTGTGCTTCATAATCCTTAAGTTATTAATTAATAAATCAAAACTTATGAAATTACATTAAAAATACATATTTTTTATATAAAAAAAAGTAAATCAACGTCAACATTAGTCTTGGTCCAATTTGCATTTACGCTGTTGTTGTTGTTGGAACCCAGCCAAACTGAATAGCTATTATATCTTATATTGAAATATGCAATAGTAAAATATTACTATCCAAAATTCATCAGTTTCAAACTTTACTTTAAGGCTCTCTGATTAAACCCACAAGCCCTTATTTCACATTCTGCGTTTATTTATTCTAACATCTCGGACGTTAAACAGGCATCCTCTGTGTCACTGTGTGTCATTAACACTGCATGTATGAACCCACAATGGCAAATAACATTCGCTATTGCACTATATTTATATTAAAGTTAAACTGGACCGCTTTGCATTCACTAAAATCCTCATTTATATTTTCACGGGAGTTAGAAGAAACCCTCCGCTCTTCTTGCGCTGAACGGCTCAGTGAAACTGTTGGGTGATCAGAACATAATTTTGTAATTGTGACAGTCCTAAAACAAGCGAACTTCTCCAATGTTCATTTGAAATAGGATCTTGTCCAGGTGTTTTGAAGAAAACACAAAAACAAAGGTTTCAAAACAAATGCTCAAAACGAGCCAGGTGTGAAACTGCCCTTAATATGAGCTCATTTTACTTACATTGGAGCTTTATGCTTTTAGTCTTCATGTCTATTAGCTTTGATATACACATTTAACATTTTCAGACTCTTCCTTCTGGGAAACATGGACTCTGCCTACATAGATTTTTGTCCAATCAAATGCTTTGTAGCTTCTCTACCAACAAGTGGCAAAATAGCAAAGCATGGTTCATGGAAGTGACATAACTAATGCCTCCTGACTAATATACACACACATATATATATATATATATATATATATATATGAAAAGGGATGACCCCCTTCAATATGTCCCATCAAAAATACCCTTTTCAATAGCAAAATGGAAAGAAAACTGTGCTTGTCAAGTGATTTCACGACATCTTTGTGCTTTGCTCCATTATTAAAGAATTACAGTAGACAGAGTAACTGCTGACCCTCTGTCCTGAGTCCTTGAGCATCTGTTTCTGTCTGAGTTTCCTCTGTTTCTCCAGCTGTTTCTGGAGCTCCTGCTCGGCTTCATCCTCTTCCATCACAGCAGGCTCTGGAGGGGCAAAGTCCTCTGAGAGAGACAGAGAAAAGAATTAAGAAAGAAGAGTGTGGGTATAGAAATAGTGATTCCAAGGTGAATTTTTGCAGAATTCTTTTCAATATAATGAAAGTGAAAATGAGCTGGGACTGTCACCGCTTCATGTATGGGTTTAAAGGATTCAGAATATAGGCCATTTGGATTCTCCCTCACCATCTTCACTAATGTCCATGTCAGCCATTCTCACGTCATCTGACTGTTTAAGCACATCGCTTGCCTTGCTGCTGGTTCCCATGTCAAAATCCTCAGCATCCTCCCCCTCTTCATCTGCTTGCTTTTTGCCTCGACCTCTAGACCTGAGTACCAATACCAGCCGAAAACATACCAGATTAACCAGACACCAGAAAGAGATGTTTAAGTAAAGTTTTACTAGACCTTTATATGTCAAAAGGGTTTACCTGGAGCCGAAATCTGAGATCCGTGTGTCATCTACCAAGAGATCATCTGACTTCAGAGGTTTCTCTTTCTTTCTGATTTTTTTCACTCGCCGCTTGGTCTTCTTGAAACCCACCTGATCACACAAACAAAAAAATAAAACAACTGTCAAAAATGAAATCAAACTCCAAAAGGAGTACACTTGTACAAGTGTTGTGCTCACCATGTCCTGTGGTGAGTAGTATTCAGAGGCGAGGGTAAGTGCAGGCATGTCCAGAGACTGGGCTTGACTTTGCAGGCTCTCTCTGATGGCCTGTAGCTCACGCTCTCTCTCACCCCCCACAAAACCACCGGTATTCAGTCTGAAACTCTTCTTCTTCTCCCCCTCGATCTCTTCATCGTACTTGGACAGCACAGACTTTGGCTTAAACTGGAAAGAATTTGAAGAAACACGGGTTACCAAAGTGGATATTGAAGCTAAAGTGTGCAATTATTTAGATGTTAAAATACCTTTTCCAAACCAAGCTTAAATTCATACTTCACCCAAAAATTTATATAAAACTCCATTTTAACTTCCACATTCTTCTTTTGTTTTTTGGCGATTCGTATTCTTTGTGCATTTTGCCACCTTTTGGGCAAGGAGGAGAATTTAAAGTAAAAAGAACTTAAATATTTATCTGTTTTTCCACCCACACCTATCAAATTGCTTCTGAAGATATAGATTTAACACTGGTGTGTTATGGATTATGCTTCCTCTACCTGCTTTTTGGAGCTTCAAAGTTCTGCCCACCATTGTATGGACCTACAGAGCTGAAATGTTCTTCTTAAAATCTTTGTGTTCTAGAGAATAAAGTCATACACATCTGGAATGGCATATTTCCACAAACAGTTTAAACATTGTGGCACTATAAAAACATTGCTCTATTTTTTTAAAAGCTCAATCAATGACGCAAATTTGAGGTGGGTATCAGTATGAAATCAGACATCATTATTTTTGGAATACCGTTTGGTGTAGCTCGAGACCTAGAAATGACAAACTTTGCCTTTAAACAAATGTAAAAAAAAGAATAATAGGTGAGCTTACAATGATCATGTCATCCACACTCTCCTCTTCGTTGTAAGGTTTATAATCAGGCTTCTTCTTCTTAAGCTCCACATTTTTGTCTGCTTTTTCTTTGTCCACAAGACCCACATTCACAAGCACATCCTCTTCCTCTTCCAAGACACCTGTTAAAATCACCCACACAGTGAATCTTTAAGTATGTCTGTGTGAGAGTTCTTGTGTAGGTGGTGTTTCTTCTCTTACTTTAACAGATGTTTGCTTATATAAGCCAACAGAACATTTGCTAAAGCGACAGCTACCGAGGAACAAACTCGTTGCCACTCGCTTTAGAGCACTATGATTTTGCTAATAAATCATTCAGGACGATTGGTGAACCATTATAAGCAATTAAATGAAAAGAACCTTTTCAAAAGAAGCGGCTCACAAATTTGACTTAATTACAAGCAAGTTCTACTCTATACAAGCTATAATCAAGAGGTTTTCCATGAATGTGAGAACCCCTGTATGGTAATAGGGGATTCCAGAAACCGTGACCATCACCCATTAACCTTCAGATAACTAGACCAGACCTTTAACCACAGAGTCATTCCAGCATCATCCTTTTAGCTCACCTTTGTCTTGAAGAGTTAGGACAATGGTATCTCCCTCTCTGAAAGACTCCACCTTGTGTTGAACCTTGAGACCTTTAAGATCACGTGAGCTATATGATTCCTGGTTAAAAAAAAATAAACCGTTACACATGAAGGCCTACAATAAAATATAGATCATAGTTTAAGTGATTCTACTTTTTATATTCACAAACCACAGGATTTAAAAGGAATGGAGAAACCAGACAACCAACAATTGTTACATGATCAAAGTCAGTTTGTCACAATATGTCTTCCAGTATTGTTGCTGATTAAAGCCTGATTGTGATTGAGAAAGTGATAAGGTTACACACCCTCTTTTCCTGTGCAAACTGCTGCTCCACCAGATTGCTCACACCAAATTCTTCATCCATCTCTTGCAAGAGCTTAGCCTGTTGGAAGACAGAATGCACAAAGGGAAAAATCAAAAGTCTCAAAACCTTATGTGAGTCACAAAGCAAGGCATATAATAATTTGTTACCCTCCATCCTTACCCTCTTCTCTGCCAGTTCCTTCTCCTTGGCTAGTTTGCGACTCTTCTCCACCCAGGCGGCTGTGTCATCCAGCCATGGTTCGTCCTCTCCAAGTGTCTTCACCTTTCTGAGTACATACAAACGACACATAGACAGCTGAAATTAGCCTTGCGGGGAGGCTTTAACCTTCAAGCAGAATTCCAATAGAGTTTAAAGGGATTGTTACTCATGCCATATCAGATCAATTATTTTCTTCTGCGGAACACAAAGATTTTCAGAAGAATAGCTCCGCTCTGTAGGTCAATCCAATACAAGTGAATGGTGACCAGAACTTTGAAGTTCCAAAAGGCACATAAAGAAAGCAAAAAAGTACATTTATAAAACTCCAGTGGTTTAATCCATGTCTTCTGAAACGATCCAATCGGTTTTGGTTCATTAAGAGACCAACATGTAACTTTTTCACACTATATTTTGCAATTGCAGTCTTCAGGCACAAAAAAAGTGCATAAATGGAAGAGCATCAGTAATTTGAGAAAACACGCTTCAACAGACAGCGTAATGTATTATGTTAACACAAATGGCAAACTGTTCTGAAACTACCCACTTACTCATACATCTACATATTGTGTCAAAAACACCAGACGGTCAACTTGATCTGCAGCAAGGGCTGAGCATTTTTGTTGACTATGTTTCCAGCTGATGAAAACACACACTCAGCTCTGACCAATGTGCCAGTAATACCGTGGACTGTTTTAATAATGGCCCCTCGTCATGACATTTTCGAGAAAACTCTTTGGGATGACAAGACTGCATGTGTGTTCTCAAGACAGATGCTGTGAAGTGATAGAGCGGTTTCTTACACAACTTACAAATTACGTTGGTTTTGTCAACAATCTCGCCTTCGATACTCCAGAAACCGAAGCGCCGCCACACAGCACTTTTAATATGTTTTGGTGTAAGGTCCACTCCGACTCCTCAATATCTTTTTCAGACATTTTAAAAAATTTTAACGCAGCCGTGCTGCATCTAATAGGTTAAACTGGATATGCTAACAAAACAAACCACATCAGCTACGTCATCATCATGTATCGCGGGCCTCCTGACACACCTTTAATTTGAATGCACGGTTTTTGCATAAATTCGACGAATATTCGAAATTTTAATTTGACAGCCCTAGAACAATCCAAATTTGGAAGCCATTTTTCTCAGTTTAAGTGTTAGCGTTACTGCTGTGTTTTGGCTTTTGTGATGAGAAGGGTGGCGTGGCTGGGCTAGGAGGATGCACGCCCAGCACTGAATTGTCCTAATCAGCCAGGAGGGGTATAAAGACGAGCCAGAGACACCAGTTCGAGAGAGATGCACATGGCCGCTGTGTGTTTCTGTGTGTTTATGTTTCTTTAAGTCATTCAAGTTATGTTGACTGTTCTGCTGCTTCCTGCCTCCTTGCCCTTCGTGTAAACCCTGTTACAGCACAGAATTATTATCGGTTGCTGATGACAAAGAAGTCCTACCCCAGTTTCTTATTGAGCAGTCGCTTCTCTTTAAGAGCAGCCAGCTTCTCTCTCATTTCAGCCTGCTGTCGGATATGGACAGGATTGATGGTCTCAGCCAGGAGGGGCTCCTCCTTCGTTCCAGTCTCTGATTAAATAATTTAAATAATTGATCAAATAATTAGAAATTTAGAATACATACATCAAATAAGATGCTGTAATAAATAACAAGTTTCAACAAAAAAAAAAACTCTCAAACAATGGATGTTTTATTATGTACAAAACAGCACTTTAATGTGATGTGACCAGCAATATCTCACCTTTCTTGGTTTCATTTAGATCAAGGGGTTTCAAGCCTAGTTTGGCCCTCAGTTTACTGCAAGAAAAAGAGTAAAGGCATTTACCAGGGTGTTTCAGAACTACAGAGACTGTAAAACCAAATTTTCAAATGTGCATACATGCACAAAAAACATACTTGGTCTCTTCAATGCTGAGTGAAGCATCACCACCCGCAGATTTTGGACCAGGTACTGCAACAGAAAACAACGGGAGAGTTAATACCATCCATGGTTACCATACGTTTTTACAATGATGACTTTCCCTTTACTGGATAAACATAAAAAATCAAAAAACACTTAATACAGATTGCACTCACAAAGTACAATTTTTAACCAACAATTAAATAGTTTAGAGCTAACTAGCATAACAATGAACAACGTAGTAAACACAGAACTTGACATGACAATAAGTAATTTCCATTACTTTTCAAGGACTGGAAACTACAATTTAAAATTTCCCTCTTTACCCCATCTGTCAAAGCCTAAGAGGCTACAGTAAAGCATAAATGATGCCCAAAGAATTGTCTATGCTCACTAGGTTTTCATCTTCACTCATGCACACGGACTCACCGCTGCTCTCGTCTGAAGGATCAAGCTTCTCTTTCTTGACTCGTGGTTCTCCACTGCTCTTCTCTGCTTTACTGCGGCTATCTTTCTCTGTTGCCCGGCCGCTCCTGTCTCTGGAGCGGGATCTCTTTCGCTTCTCGCGGTCCTTATCCTTATCCCGGTCCTTGTGACGGTGTTTCTTATGCTCACGGTGTCGTTCCTCTGGATCCCGTTCCTTCTCCTTCTCTTTGTGTTTCTTTGATGAGCCCATGTCGAGTTTGAGGACTTAAGTGTTTTCTTGCTCTCTCTTAAGCACGTATGTTGATTACAACACGGCGAACAAGTGCTTTTCTTTCTAAATACAAACAAGGCTTAAACTACATAGTATTAGGAGTACAGTATATAATCCGCGATATAATCAGTGCAGTTACTTCGTATTAAATTGTACAACAAAATGTATACAGCACACAGCTAAAGCTACCAGCAACAACGCAATCGTATGATAAACGCAATGTTCGGCTGCTCCTGTTGGGGCATACAACTTCCGGTTTAAATGGACAAAAAGAGACTTACAGCGCCACATACTAGTACGGAGGGGAGTTGCTCTTTATCAGACATATCGTTTGGTACGAAAAGTGCCATACTACAAAGTTTCACCATCATCAGAATAGTATACAAAATAGATTTAAGTGCAACAAGAATTGTACATTTATTTATTTATTTATTTATTGTAGTACTTCTCACTCAAAGGAGGACAGAAAACAGGTCTTCACCACAAGGTAAGCTTTTAATTTCCGTTGTTTTCTTACAACACCACTATCACACACACAATACAATACAATACACTATCAGCGCACTGAGCTCGTTTGTCATCTCTCTCTCTCTGGAGGCCCTCTCGCTGCCTTTTTATGCCGCTCTCCCCGTGCCCACTGAAATTAGAGACTGGTGTTAGACATAATTTAGCTCAGGTGTAAGTGCCCTTACCGCTTTCTCTCCGGGACGGCGCTTGACCATGCCCCCGCTGCCACATACCCCCACCGCCTGACTCAGGCCGGGGCGTCATCCGGCCTGCCTACCACTCCCCCCCATTTCTGGAGAGGAAGTCGGCGACAGCCATCTGCACCCCCGGTCTGTGGACCACCTTGAATTTAAAGGGCTGGAGAGCTAGATACCAACGGGTGATCCAGGCGTTAGTATCTTTCATGCGATGGAGCCACTGCAGTGGGGCGTGATCTGAGCAGAGGGTGAAGGCCCACCCCAGCAGGTAGTAATGGAGGGTGAGGACCGCCCACTTGATGGCCAAACACTCCTTCTCCACGGTGCTGTACTTAATCTCCCTTAAGGAGAGCTTACGGCTAATGTATAGCACCGGACGCTCCTCCCCCTCCACCACCTGCGAGAGTACGGCCCCCAGCCCTCTGTCTGAAGCGTCCGTCTGTAATACAAAAGGGAGAGAGAAGTAAGGTGCATGAAGAAGCGGCCCCCCACAAAGTGCGGCTTTAATCTTCATAAACGCCTGTTGGCACTGCTCCGACCACTGGACCGGATATGGAGCCCCCTTTTTAGTGAGGTCAGTCAGCGGGCTGGTGACATCCGAATAATTAGGCACAAACCTCCTATAATAGCTAGCCAGCCCCAGGAACTGCCTCACCCCCTTTTTGGTCTTGGGTCTAGGGCAAGACGCAATCGCCGCGGTTTTGTCAATTTGGGGACGCACCTGGCCATGACCCAAGTGGAACCCCAGATACCGTACCTCCACACGCCCAATCGCGCACTTCTTAGGATTTTCTGTGAGCCCCGCCCGCCGCAGCGATCTCAGGACGGCCCTCAGATGTTGCATGTGCCGCTGCCAGTCATTGCTATAAATGATGATATCATCTAGATAGGCAGCGCCGTACGTGGTGTGAGGTCTGAGGATCCTATCCATAAGACGCTGAAACGTGGCTGGTGCCCCAAACAAACCGGGATCAATGTCCGCTGATGGAGGTGGGGATGGTGGTGCGGGTCTCTGCACCTCCAACAGGCCGGCCCAGGCGTTGCGGCTGCACTTGTGATGGCGGGCGCCCCCACCTGAGGAGGAGAGCGGCTGAATGACGGGGAATGGGAGGGTACATTCTCCCAAGGCCGGGAAGCTGGTCTCTGGAACCCTCCACGCCTGCGCGGGGCAGGAACGGGCCCTGGGGAGAGAACAGAAGGAGAGAACATAGGGGAGGGGGCGAGGGCAGGGGCAGACACAAGGGAAGGGGAGAGAGAGAGAAGAAGAGGGCTCGTCCGCCCTCGGGATCGCCGCCAAGTGGTCCTCCACCAGCCGAACAGCTTCCTCCAACGACACCGGGCGATGGCACTGGACCCACCCCGCCATCTTCCGAGGCAGCCGTTGAACGAACTGTTCCAGTACAACCTGGTCGATTACTCCCGCGACGTTGCGATCCCCCACGAGCAGCCACCTCCGACAGGCGTCCCGGAGTCGTTGAGCAAACGCGAACGGGCGATCGGACATTTCTAGTTTCATGCCCCGGAAGAGCTGGCGATTCTCTTCCGGGCTCCGACCGACCCGCTGCAGAATGGACCTCTTCAGATCGGTGTAGGCCAGGAGGTTCGTCGCCGGCAGCTGCTGTGCCGCAAGTTGAGCTTCCCCGGACAGGAGGGGAATCAGGCGGGCTGCCCACTGTTCGTGGGGCCAGCCCCAAATTTCTGCTGAGCGCTCAAACAAATCGAGGAAGGCCTCAGGATCATCTGCTGCCCCCATCTTCTGTAGCATGGGGGGGGCAGCGTAGCGCGGGTGTCCGGGGTCGCGGTTGTGGCCGACGCGGCCTCCTGGCTGAGGAGGCTCCAGATGGCGAGCCGGTCCTCTGCCTGAGCCCGCATGATTTCGAAAAACCGGCGATCTTGGTCCTGCCAGAGCTCAAGCAGGGATTGCTGGTGGCCTTGATGCAGCGTCGCGAGGGACTGGAGGACTTCTGCCAGCTGGGAGGACTCTATGGGGCGACCACTTTCCATGCTTCCTTTAAAGTCCCGGGTTTCGGCACCAGTGTAGTACTTCTCACTCGAAGGAGGACAGAAAACAGGTCTTCACCACAAGGTAAGCTTTTAATTTCCGTTGTTTTCTTACAACACCACTATCACACACACAATACAATACAATACACTATCAGCGCACTGAGCTCGTTTGTCATCTCTCTCTCTCTCTGGAGGCCCTCTCGCTGCCTTTTTATGCCGCTCTCCGCATGCTCACTGAAATTAGAGACAGGTGTTAGACATAATTTAGCTCAGGTGTAAGCGCCCTTACCACTTTTCTCTCCCGGATGGGCGCTTGACCACACCCCCACTGCCACATTTATATAATATTTTTTAGTGACAGGTTAAGTGCTCTTGGAAAAGATGTATTTTTAGCAATTTGTTTTAGCAAAGATAGAGAGTGAGTCAGCTTCACGGATTGAGTTGTGAAGGTCATTCCATCAATGTGGTATGATGAAACTGAAAGTCCGGGAAAGTGTTTTGGTGCCTCTTTGTTTTGGTACAACATGGCGACGTTCCTTAGCCGACCGCAGGCTTCTGGTGGGAACGTAGCTCTGCATAAATGTTTTTAGGTATGCTGGAGCAGACCCAGTGACTGTTTTGTATGTCAATATGGGTATCCCACCCAGTTCCTGTGAGATGGTAGTGCCCAGGTACCTGAATGACTCCACTGCTGCCACAGTGCTGTATAGAATGGTGAGCGGGGTCAATGTTGGGGTGTTCCTCCCAAAGTCCACAAAGTCTCCACGGTTTTGAGCGTGTTGAGCTGCCAGGTTGTGCAAGCCATTCAACCTCCCTTCTGTTTGCAGACTCTGATGACAGTAGTGTCATCTGCAAACTTCAGGAGCTTGACAGAGGGGTTCTTGGTGGTACAGTCATTGATATACAGGGAGAAGAGTAGTGGGGAGAGCACACATCCCTGGTGGGCACCAGTGATGATCGTACATGTGCTGGAAGTGAATTTCACCAGTCTCACTAGCTGTTGCCCAAATGTCAGAAAGCTGGTGTTCCAGATAGAGGTGGGGACAGAGAGCTGGTGTAGTGGACCCCGTCCAAATGATGGCCAAAATTTACTGATACATTTTTTGAAGTTTATTGTACATAACACAAAAGATGAAGCATCCGTTTTAACTCCAGTAAATCACCGTAAGAGCTGAATAAACAAAGTACAGAAAAAATGTGCATTAATGTCGTATCCATAAACTCTCTTTCTCCATTGCATTATTATCAACATACACAGCGAATTACACAAAATACGCGTTACAACTAACAGTAGACAGATAAATTAAATAAACAGACCTTATGCTTTTTTTAGAGGGGTTGCTTAACGAATTAGTACATTTTATATCTGTGAAACTCACATGAACCGCACTAATGTGCTTGTTCTTCCACACATTACTGCCTTAACCAGTATAGTTCCAGAGACTGTAAGACCCGTCAAAATAAGAGTCCCTCCTTAGCAACAAAGGTAGTGCAAACTTAATACATATTTAAACTTACAAAAATATTAAAATTGTGTACAAAAACAAATGATAAGATTAATTAAAATGATGTCTGTTACAGCTGGGTTTATTTATTCCATAGGAGAGCTTGGATGATGGTTTTGAAAGCTGAACTGAAGTCCACAAAAAGGATCAATACATATGTCAGTGGTCTGTCCAGATGTTGCAGGATATGATGCAATCCCATGTTGTCTGCATCAGGAGTTGTTGGTGTTTGTGTGACGTGAAGGTCAAAGCGGGTGTGGGGTGTGAGATTGGGCTTTTAAAATATACAGTAAAACACATTCAAGTCGTCAGTCAGTTGTTGGTTCCCTATAGTGTTGGTGAATGGTGTCTTGATGTTAGTAATGTCTTTCATGCCTCTCCACACTGAATCAGGGTCATTAGCTGAAAACATGTTTTTCAGCTCTTCAGAGTAGCTTCTTTTGCAACATTAATTTACTTAGTCAGTGTGTTTTTGACCTGATTATACAAGATTTTATCCCTGCTTCTGTAAGCATCCTCTTTGACATGATGAAGCTGTATGAGTTTTCCTGCAAACCATGGTTTGTCATTGTTGAAGGTTAAATTAGTCCTAGTAGGAATGCACATATCCTCACAGACACTGATATATGACAGTATCTGTGAGCTCATCCAGATTGGTGTCTGCAGCTTCAAAAACACTCCTGAAAGTGCAGTCAAAGCATGTTTGTAGTTCCAGTTCTGCTTCATTGGTCCATCTATTTACAGTCTTTACTAAAGGTTTAGCTGATTGAAGTTTCTTTCTTTCTGTAGGAAGAAGATTAACCAGACAGTGATCAGAGTCCCAAAGCTGCTCTAGGGACAGAGCGATATGCATCCTTTAATGTTGTGTTGCAGTGGTCCAGAATATTTCTGTCCCTGGTGGGGCATGTAATGTGCTGTCTGTATTTTGGCAGTTCACGGGTGAGTTTGGCTTTGTTGAAATCACCGAGAATAATAAGTAAGTAAGTCCAGGTGTTGTTGCTGTATGTCTTCGATGTGATCAGCCAGTTGTTGCAACACTGCGTTCACGCATGCTTTTGTTGGGATATAATACTCACCAGAATAAACGAGGGAAAATCCTGCTGCAAGTAGAAAGGCTCACAGTTGATAAAGAGTGCTTCCAAATTAGGAAAGCACATGTTCTTTAACGTTGTTACATCTGTACACCACCAGCGTTCATTGATGTAAAACATGTTCCACCGCCTCTCGTTTTCCCTGTTAATTCCACAATGCGTTCCGCTCTGAACAGCTGAAATGCACTGTCCAGAATAGCTTCACTCAGCCAGGTTTCTGTGAAGCACAAGGCAGCAGAGTTTGAAAAGTCCTTGTTTGTATGGGTGAGAGATGTAGTTCATCTGTTTTGTTTGGGAGAGAGCAAAGATTCGCTTGATGAATACTCGGCATCGCTGTTCAAATACTGGACTGACAGAGCTCAAGCATGCTGGCTCGCTTCCCTCGCCTTCGTCACATAGTGTGCTTAAACAACACAGCTGCACCTCTGACTAAAATGTCCAGCAAAACGTACGAATAGTCAAAAACCGGGAAAAGATTGTTTGGTATGTGCTGCCGAATATTCAACAGTTCGTAGTGGAGCCCCAGACTTGAAACTCATACGTGTTGCCAGAATGTTGACACGCAAAATAGCCAACCCAGCATCCGTTTTAAAGGATTTCTTGGCTTTAAGCTGTCTCCATCTTCCAAAGGCATCTCCAGTATGTATCCTTGTTTTACTATGCCTCTGGTCATGGTGGTTTTTAGATGGATGGCGAGCCTTTTTAGGCTGGGTGGAATCTGTAATCTCTGAACCTGTTTTTTGCCTTGCAAACTTGTTCAAATCTGGCAACCTGGCGGTGTCGAAATACTATTGGTGAGTGGGCAGTGGGCGGGATCACAGGCGAAATCATAAACAGAAATTCCGGCCCGGAATAGAAACTTCAAAGTAGAATATACTGGCTGTAGCATTATTATCGGAGAAGCCAGTATTTCAATGTAGCATGTTTCCTAATATTTTTTCCTAACATATTTTTGGTCATTTTATGATTTAGTACAGTAAAAATATTACATAAAGCACCTTTAAGTCTAGATTAAAGACTCAATTTTTCAGCCCGGATTACAGCTCATTTATCCATCAACTCATAGTTATGCTGCATTAGTCAGGTCTGCCGAAATCGGAAACACTTCTCATATTCTATAATCCAGTTTTAAAGTGAATGGCATCATCGCTAATATTATTCTATTTGTTTCCCTGTCTTAACCTTCGGGATACATATCCTGAGGTTACCAGAGCCTGCAAGATCCAGCCCCAGTCCTGCCTAATGTCTGACTTCCACTAGTATGTGTTGCGTGAGGACGACTAACTGCAGCCGGTGCCAGCCAGATATCACCTCAGTCTACTATGATGGACTTCACAGAGGATGAACTGACAATTTAAAATAATGTCTTTTATCAAACCACACAATTATGACTCTAAGACTATACAGATATTATGACTTTTTTTTGTTAAAACATAATATTCTGTAAAGCTGCTTTGAAAAAGCGCTATGCAAACTAAAATGACTTTATTTTTTTTAATTTTAATTCAGATTAACAAGTGTTTATTCACGTTGATTACTCATGCTATTTTATGAACAGTAAAATGTTTTCATATTTAATATGATACTTGTTGTCAAGAAGGGCAGGGGGATGTTTCATGTTTGAATGTTCATAATTTTATTTGCAGACCACAGCAAAGAGATAACCAAACTACCAATTTAGGTTAGCAGTAATTTGTACAGTACAAGTAAATAAATCATCAAATTAAGGATTACAAAATTCAGACCAAAAAAGTTACAACAAAAAAAGGACACTGAAAAACATTCACAAAATTTCGTCTGTCTGGTCAAGAGAAAATAATCATTACAATTAAATAATAATAAAAAAACAACATACAACAACTATAACGCACAATTAGAAGAGGCAATGTTATGCCTCAGAGGAAAAGCTCTCTTTAGCCTAAAGATGCCGAGCTTTGTTTAGTAATGTTTAAACCAACAAAGTTTCTTAAGAGCTGTCCCACATCACAGAAGAACTATAAAACCATTATCTGGTAAGTAGCCTTAAATCAACATTGTTGACAATGGATGGATTAAATGACTTCAGCATGATAATTTGCATAATTTCCCCATAAAAAATGGTGATGTCCTTAAGATGATGTGACATTTATAGTCATAGACTTGAATGTTGTTGCTCTATAAACCCACCAACAAATACAGCTATGACACCTTAGTTATACTGTTAAGAGATTGGCTATTTGTTAAAAAAAACAACAACAAAAAAAAAACATATTTGATAAGAGGTTACTTGAACAGGTGTTTAAGTGTTGTGATGGAAATCATTAAATGAGAATTCAAACAGTTGGGCAGTTGAAATAGCACAAAAGAACTGGAGTTGGATCAACAACATGCAGTTTAAGAAAGGTGTTTCATTTGTTAATCATTGCTGTTTTGAGCTTGAGCCAGAGTGGGGAGATCCAGATGAGCTTCTGCGACTTTCAGACGAATGTGATTGAGCGTCTTTTTTTTCTTCTTCTGGCCTTTCTCAGGTGATGACAATGGGGAATGAGACTTCTTCTTCGAGGAAGTAGATCCCTTGCCAGATCTGGCGCTGGATCTGGAGTTGGGCCTGGTGCAAGAGCACGATCTGGAACTGGTTGAGCTCCTGGACCAGGATCTGGACCTACAACACAGCTGCTAACTGCTACAGCTCATTCTCCTTGCAAAGTTGACATTTCCATTCTTTATATCGTGATGAATCCACTCTCCGTCACTGATGTGAAAACTCTTTCTAGACATATTCGTCCTCCCTGTTGCCCGCCACAATCCACCGCCAGAGCAAAGAACAAGACCTTGTGAATATTAATATGTTTCTGGCATCAAAACTACTAAGTTTGAATCTAACAATTACTACAAAAATAAAACAATTCAAACTGTGAAACCGTGTAACACATTGGCTAAAAATGACTTGAATTAATACAAATAAATGAAATTTATACTGTATGTCTTAATATAAATTATTTTCAAAATAAATTTATTCCATTACTTGCTTGCTTGGGTAAAAAAAGATCACACAGTTGGACTAAGGGAGGTAAACAAACTTTATGTACAAGCATTATTTGGCATGGTTACAAAGACGAATTTGGAGGTTGAAAATGGATTTTCGTTAAAATATAAAAGTGAAGAGGGCCATATTAACTATTAATATTATACAAAGTTGACAGAGTCATTCAAGGCAGGATTCTTGTAATAACTGAATAACAATATCATAAATATATGCTGTTAATCATTAAATATCATCACACAGATTAATACACAAACACAACACAAACATTTACTGTAAATAAGAGGTTAGTAGACTGAAATAAATTTGATGACCTATCAAATAAATCATATATTGTTAATTATCAATATTCATTATCATCCAGTATTGTGCTTTGTTGTAGTTGTAATTCTGAATATGCAACCAACAACACTAGGCTATAATTAGGCCCACAAACAAACAGTTATCAAATCATAAGTCTATAATGTTTTCACCCATCCACATCATCATAATATGTCAGGATACATTTTCTCCAGGAGCATCTGGACTTCAAAAAATGCTCTCTTGAATTTAACATCTTACCATAATTATAATTTTCATTAACTTACAGTCACCTTTTTACATGTTTTCCCCTAAAAGTCTTGCATGAGAACACACAGGTGAGAATGACATTTCAAATTGAGCATTAAATGACTAAATAATTCCATAAAGTGCCAAAAAAAAAACATGTCGAATCGAATGAGAACATATATCAAACATTCTATATATTCTCATAGAACAATACACCGTTCCATTTAAAAAATAACAGCATTATTATAATTTTAAATAGAAATATGAAGTATGTTCAAATAAAAATTGTCATTCACTCCATCATCAGATAAATCCTCAACCCCAAGTCATTTCTAATTGTATTTTAATCCACAAACCCCACAAAACTTATTTAAATTCGATCAAAACAATATTCTTATGATTAGGATAAAAATTTCCTGAGAGAGTTATCACAATTAAAGACAACTTACAAAGATTTAAAGCACAGATCCTCCACAATTATCTGTAAGCACATAAGTAATGTGCTTATCGTCTTGGTACAAGAATTTTCTCAACACTCTTTCATGAAGTCCCCTATGTTGTTTACATTTTGACAGTTGAAGACAATTAATGCATTTTCATTATTCCCCCTAGTTTAATGACCTTTTGATTACCTTTTTCTTCATATGTTCTCCTGAGTACATAACTGCATAATTGAGGGCCTTTAATGCAAATAAACATGCCCCATTGCCATGGTACGAAAATACATTGCGGTAAATATGAAAATAACTTTGAACTCCAGGCACCTTCATTTGAATCCATGAACAAACTAGTCTCCCTGTATCAGCCATGCTTGATCTATATTAGCACTCTTGAGGTGGAACCTGTAGCTCTTTCCACAGTGTTAGCATTTCTTTCGGGGTGCGTTTATGCACCAGGAGAACATTATGATAGGCGCATGGCTTCTCCCGCAGATCCACTGGAAGATCAAAAGTGAGGAAACCAGAATGATGAGTGGGAGACACTCCGAGCCGGTGAAGGCACATTCCCAAGTAAACATCATCAATGGGAAACAAGCTCACCCAGTGAGAGACTTCCATTAGATGCATGGCCAGAGCACCAGTGTAAACCACCCCTCCACCCCCTGCATATGCTGGGTACGTTCCCTTATAGAAGCTTTCAGGGATGTAATACTTTGTTCCAGGCTGTCGATTCGGCCAGGCATTGGCAATAACATCCCCCACGAGAAAATGGTCCTGTCTCTTCGTTTTATTTTCATAAGTCTTTTGTACTGTAGTTTGATGTTGGTTTAAGTAGTCCAATAGAGCCCTTGTCCTAACAAACACATCATCATCTCCTTTGAAGATGAAGTGGACGTGGGGACAGTGCTTTGAAAACCACTCCCAGAAGAGGAGATCCTTAAGGGTAAGGTTGAAGAAAGTGTCTCTGAAGTCCCATTGTAGAATGTCCTTATGAGTACTGCTCTCCAACTCCAGTAGGGCACCCAGGTCTGGATGAGGACCTGTCTCTTTGTCCTGCCTTGCAAGCAAGAAGACAGTTCGAATTAACCACGCTTTTCCTCCAGTGTCCCCTTGGACCCAACCAATCCTCCCCCATGTTTCCCTGATGGCCTGCCTATTCTCAAAGTTTCCAATTTGAGACTTAATCGCCATCAGAAGAAAGGGGGTCTCTGTTTCAGAGTCCTGGCTAGCACACAAGTTAGGTTGGTTCACAAGGATTGGGTAGTGCCTGCAGTGCATAGATAAGACAAAGTCCTTCATTTGATCAGGAAGGGTATTAAAGTCATGCAGGTGAGATACCCAGGTCTGGTCTCGTCCACAGTCAGCAGTTTTACTAGTCTCGTGGGAAGGTATTGAGTCAAGACTTTGACCTTTATACCCTGTGCCATTGCCTGTCAGTATAGGGTTGTGCTCTCTGTCCCAAATGTGCTGGAGGCTGTTCCACAATGCCCCTTCCTCTAGACGGAGATTCCAGAAGGGGCGAACTGGATGGGATGCAAGTACTCCTGAGTTTTCGGAGGCTCCAGTGGCGATGAAATGAAGGGGCAGCTGTGGTGGAGGGGGGGAGTAGGATACGGCAACAAATATGGACACCATGATGTATACCAACAGTTGACTTACCATCACACATGGTAAGAGACACAGGCACAGGAGCTTTCCTTTGAATCTGGAGCGAGCCATGGGCTAGGAGAGAATGGCAGAGATTGAGGGGTGAATTACATTATTGGGCACTTTAAAACAATATCACGTAAAGTGCACATTTATGAGGACAGTTCACCCCAAAATAAAGTTGTTCCAAAACCCTATACAGTATATAAACCCCATTTTCCTCCATGAATGTTAGGGACTGACAGACCAGTCACCATTCTCTTTTATTGCTTCTTTTTACATATAATGAAAGTGACTGATTGGTCACTGAGTCTCCTTTTGTGTTCCACGACAGGAAGAAAGTAATATGGGGTTGGAAACAACATGAAGATGTGCAAAAGCAACATCATTTTAATCTTTGGGTGAACCATCCCTTTTATATATACTCTCAATTTTCAGTGATTTACGAATAGGGTGTAATAGTAAAAAATCTCAGAAAGGCCAAGCTGTTATAAGTGACACATTTTAGGGCTTCTTTCACTAGGAGAAAGTCTCAGAGGTTTTGTCTCCATGGTTTTGCCTCTTGAGACTCATTATCTATGCCTGACTGGGCACTGTTCACAGCATCATACCACCCATGATATTTACTTCATGTACTTTATGACCACAACATTTATTCTGCATATGGTTTCACTTATTTTCCCTGGGGCTACCAAGTACACTAATCTGAGGGATGGAAAAGAATATTTGCTGAAATTAAGAATTCATTTTTCATAATGATAATTCATTTTTTACAGAAATACCAATTCCCACAACGTCTAAAGATTTAATTAACTTTCAAATATACTCAGTATTTTGCTGTACTCAGAAAGTAATGTGTGGTTAATTTACTAAGAACCGTAGTTACTTAACTATTAAAAAAGTAAAATAGATAACAATACTTCGTTTTTTTAGCCATTCAGGTAAAAGCAATATATGAAAACACAGCATGTTAACTAACATTTATCAATTATCAATAACAATTATCTAATACATCCTATTATGTAAAATGTACAGAAAATATTAGCAATACCTTTAACTTGTGAGGTTTAGTCTCTCTTGTGGTCTCGGAAAACACTCGTCACTTATCTGGAATTTTCTCCCCACGCAGTTCCCGTGACATCCTTGTTTTACAAGTCTTTGGAGGTTCCCGATGTTTTTCCATGCTGACTGTGGTATTCTCCAGCAATGAGTAAATATCAAATAGGTCTTTTTTCTGAGAGCATCATGGTTTTGTTCATGTAGTATGTTCAATTTAAAACTGAAAAGAGTTGCCTCTCAACCTTCTCACAGGTGCAGGTACTAAATAAGAATATTTGCATGCCACAGGTGATTTGAGGAGGCAAATATGCCACTCCTATCTATATTCCATGTAAAGCATTTTGGAATAATCTCTGATACGTGTCCACAAGTTTTTTCTTCATATTTGTAAAATGTTGAGATATTTTGTCCATGTATATATATTACATAATTTGTGTGTGTGTGTGTGTGTGTGTGTGTGTGGGTAGTTGCCAGGCAACATGTTGGATGATTCCAGAGAGGTTTAGGGAAAGTGACTTGAAAGACAAAGCTAGAAATATTCCTTATTCGAAGTACATTGTGAATCAGATACGAATCAAATGGTACAGATATTATCTCTCATATCTCTCATAATTTCTCATTGTGTGTGTGTGTGTGTGTGTGTGTGTGTTTGTATGTGTGTGTGTGTGTGTTCCACTCTAATAGTTCTAAAGGCTTCAGTCTATTTTAACATATGTGTTACAAATAAAAGCAAGACATTTAATTGTCTCTGGCAGTGTTCGAAATAGAACACTAGCTTACTAATTTCCGAATGCTATGCAGTATACACTGTATATTGACTTCTATTCTTTAAAAATAGTAAATTAACTATACATAAAGCAAGCATTATTTCACAAAAAAACATTTCAAACAGTAGTGTGTTATTGTAACGCAGTCAATGGAAAGGAGGAGGGGAGAACCGGGTTGACAATATAAATAATAGTTTTAATGATAAACATAAAAGACAAACACACACATGACAGACATGTCCGTAAACTCTCATCGCACCACCGTCTGTCATCGGCCTTTACTCGTGGGGACACTCCTCCGCCCCTGGCAGCGGCCCTACCACTCCAGGCGGTCGGGGAACACTTCCCTCCTCCCCTCGCAGACGGTGATCTTCCTCTGACCCCTCCGCGTTTCTGGGGGATGGCAGGGCTCTCCTCCACCCCTGGCAGCGGCTCCATCGCTCCAGGCAGTCGGGGGGGTCCAGTTCCCACTCGCCTCGCGTTCACCGCGTCCGGGCGGTCGGTCTACTCCCTTCCCAGGTGGATGGCAGCGGCGCTCCCCTGGGTGGACGGCAGTGTCGAGGACTCCGCGACAGACATCCCTCCTCCTTCCCGGGCTTTGGCACCAGTGTAACGCAGTCAATGGAAAGGAGGAGGCGAGAACCGGCTTGACAATATAAATAATAGTTTTAATGATAAACTTAAAAGACAAACACACACACGTAAAATATCTCTCTCTCGTCGCACCACCGTCTGTCATCGGCCTTTATCCCTCTCGGAGGCTTAATTTGCCTGATAAAGGACCGGGTGTGTATGATCACGACCCGGCCCCGCCACAGTTACACTGTTATCACAATAGTAATAGTAGTATGGTAGTATTTTGAACTCATGAGACTCACATCTCCATTTGTGTTCCATCAAAGAAAAAAATGTGCTATGGGTTTGGAACAGCATTAGGGCGAGTAAATTATGACATCATTTTCATTCTTGGGTGAGCTATTCCTTTGAAATTTGACAGTCCAATCAAATAATGAGTCAAAAAAAGGCATTACAACAGCTGATCTTACTTCCGGGATCATTCATCCTACTGGAAATGAAGGGTCAAATTGAATGCATTGCATTATTGTGGCAGACAATATCTTATGGTGTTTGCTCACCTGGGCATTCTATGCATACAGAAAATTAATATACAACTCACAATACACAGTACGGTTCATAGTGCTGCAGCAATAGTAAGAGTAAGGTAGTATGCTATTCCAAACATAGTCTATTTCTGATGAGAAAAAAGGACCCATTGCTAAATGAGCTGCACTTATCTCATTACAGTCATGCCTTAAGACCAGACTGCAGAATTGACTCATCATGTTTCACCAACATCATGGGAGATGTTTGGGCTATAGATCAGCAATTCTTTGCCTTGAGCATTCTTATGCTGGCACACACAAGCACAATTCCAAGCAAACACACACAATCTCTGATTCTTCCTCTCTTTCACACACACATTCTAAAAGCCTTTGCCCCAGTTTCTCTCTCATCCCTCTCAGGCACACTACCCTTTTAGCTTTGTTCTTTCATTGTGACTTTAATGCTAAAGTGGCCTGTGAGTATGCAGTCACACAGTCAAAGGAGGCATCCATGGGTGGACTGGGAAAAGAAATAAGCCCGGGTCGCTGTCCTTTTCTGCATATCGCTGCCTCCTTCGGCATATCGAGGCACCGTTTTGTGTCCCCCTCCGCATAATGCAGCGGCCCATTTCAGCTTATGTGTTCCATTCGGCCCCGTTTCGTGGCCGGCTCACCGGGAAAAGTTCCGGTTCTCCCAATGGCCAGTCCGCCCCTGGAGGCATCCCTCCCCCAGCTCTCTCTCTCAATTTTGACACTGAGTAGATTAGACTGCAATGAGGGCACTGGTGAAAGCCAATAGAAACACGAGTCCTTGTCACTCCCAGTGACTCTCCCAGCACCTAGGATTCACTTTGATATGATAGGTTTCCTGTATTTAGACATGCTGCCTATTGATCCAAGCCCTCTGGGCACCAAATCACACCACAATCGCCACAGCAACCAGTACTTATGTAACTGCAGGCACTTGCTGTGGTGGGCTACACTGCTGATTTATCAATAGTAATCTGACAAAGATCATTGACTTTAATGCAACGCACCAGTAATATTTCCAAACTGACCTGCGTCTGAATGAGCACAGGGTGGTCTTATGCTAGAAGTAGACTAATGCAGTGTTCTATGTTAAAACCACCCCATATGCTTCTGTTATAATTCAATTTAGGCCCTATTTGTGTATGATTTTCACAATATATGTTGCTATACAGCAGCTTTTAAAAGAATGGTCCCTTACAAATCCCACAGCGAGCAAACTAAATGTGACAGTGGCAAGAAAATACTCTCCAAGATAGATGAGGAAGTACCTCCTGATTGGACTGACATACAGTGTTAAAATGCAAAAAATGCTTTTATGTTTGATTAAATATGATTAGCAAAATTCCGTTCCGGTCCTCGAATTTAATTGGCCAAGCTTCACTCCACTTCTCTGTGCTTTTGAATCCTTTCATTAAAGAGATTTATTCACCAATTCATTCAATGCATCTTTTCACCAGCAGGTAGTATGGCAATCCGAATTGACTTTTAAAAATGTGCAAGAAAGGATTTATAGATATAATTAATTACATTTTCACTAGTTAAAATGCTACTTATTGGTATTGGCTATGAAATTACTACTAGTAATAATTCTAATTTTTTATATCAGTAATTAAAGGTACTGTAAGTGATTTCAGCCATTCTACTTATACAAGACTTAGCCATTGGATTAGCCATGCCCACTCTTTCTAAAACCCTGCACTCCAAAGATACCAAATTAGCTTTATTGAGACCGGCATCATGCAGAAACGGTTGTTTAAAATAACAGCAGTAAAATAGCACCCTCAACAGACAACATATTATGAACAACATGGCTTAAAAATGTCAGTAAGCCTCAATAATTCACTGCAACTACAATACTATGAGAATGAGCAAAATGATTGTCAGGTGAAAAGCGTCAATCTCCTTCAATGACGCACACTCTTAATTTAAAAAATGACATCATTACTTGAAGGAATACCCATTCTTGTTATAAGAAATGGAGTTTCAACAAGTATAAAACATAATTTTGTATGGATGTAACTGCATTTTCAGTAGTAAAATTACACAATTATCTGTCATTCACTAATATTCCAAATTCAATTACAGATTTCTTAGTTGAAATTCCAAATACACATAGGCTATCTTTGGCAAGACCTTTTGACTTTTAATAGTTTGCAAGATATGATTGTTTTATTTTGTATAATTTTATTTGTATTTTCTCCCCTTTTTCTCCCCAATTTGGCATGCCCAATTTCCAATGCGCTCTAAGACCTTGTGGTGGCATAGTGACTCGCCTCAATCAGGGTGGCGGAGGACGAATCTCAGTTTCCTCCTGGTCTGAGACAGTCAATCAGCGCATTTTATCACGTGGCTTATTGAACGTGCTACATGGAGACCTAGTGCCTGTTGAGGTTTCACGATTTTCAATGCGGTATCCGCGCACAAGTCACCACGCACCCCACCAAGAGTGAGAACCACATCATAGAGACCACAAGGAGGTTAAGCCAATGTGACACATCCGCCGTCAGACAAGCATGAGAGCTGCATTTTCTGTCTGGGCCATGCTCACGCAGTGTTAGGTCTCATGGAGACAGAGTGTCCTCACTGTGAGGACATGAGTCTGTTTAGATGCTGAAGCAGTAAGTCTCTGTGTTGGCATAACAGAGCCTCTGATTGTGCTAGTAACAGCCAATCATCGAAGTAGTTCAAGATGTGTACGCCGCTCAGTCTCAGAGGGGCGAGAACCGCATCGATGCATTTAGTAAATTTGCGAGGAGCCAGAGACAGTACGAAGGGCAGGACTCTGAATTGATACACTGTTCCCTTGAACGCAAATCTCAAAAATATCCTGTGGTGTTGTAAAATTGGGATATGTGCTGTATTCTTTATTGCATTTTTTTATTGCATATGACACAGAAACAACATCTTTTAAAACATTGTGAACAACAATATTCCTCTCCCGACGAACAGCAGTGGGGAGGTGGGGAACAGTGTTCTGTGTCTCCAATCGAGCCTTCTTCGGAGCACCGGAGGGTACCACGGGCTCTGTTTTCCGATTCAAAGTGTTGGATCCATCACGAGCTCTTCCAATGCACGGGGGAGTTCCTCCCGTCGGCGTAAGGTGGATGCTTATGCGGCTGCTTCCATCTGGGCCAAGGCTTGCGTGGCCTCACTGGTGGCTGGGTGGGGGCCGGTGCAGGCCCTGAGTTAGCAGGCATGGGGGCATGGGTCTTTTAGGCGGGTACTGGCTTGATACAGAGCGGGGGCGAGCATCTGCGCTATTCTCCATTTGGGCATAAAGTGCCTTATGGCTTGTGACTGCTGCTGAGTCGTGACGTATCGCTCAGCAAACGTAATAACTGCGCCGCCAAAGAGGCCGGCTGGAGACACTGGAACAGCCAATAGAGATAGAGAGTCTTCGCTCTGTCACTCATCTCCATGAGGGTCAGCCATATATGCCTTTCTCGAATGACCAGGTTACCCATGGTCTTTCTGATGGCCTGTGCCGTGACTTTCATAAAGCGCAGCGCCAAGTCTATAGCAGTCCGAAGCTCTTTAAAAGTCTCCGGATCAAAGCCTTGCTCGTCCATTTGTCTGAGGAGCTTCGCTTGGAACACCTGGAGCAGTGCCATTGTATGGAGTGCTGATCCAGCTTGTCCTGCCGCCGAGTAGGCTTTTCCCACTAGTGTGGACATCTGCCTACATGGCTTAGAAGGATGAATGGGGCTTGATTTCCATGCCCTGCTACTCACTGGGCAGAGATGTGCCGCTACCACCTCCTCCACCAGGGGTAGTTGGGCATAGCCATTGTTTTCCCCTGTTTGTGCGTTCTGAGAGGGGCGCGTGCCAGGACTTAGATATTTCGCTGTGCACCTCAGGGAAGAACGAGGTAGATCTAAGGGGCATGGCCACTTGACGGCATCCAGACTGCAAGAACCACTCATCAAGGCGAGACTGTCCAGATACCTCTGGGGGAGACCACTCGAGATTGAGTTCTTCGACCGCACTTGCAAGGACGCGAAGCATCTCCCTGTCAGTGGTGCGACGAGAGAGAGCTCGTCTTGTGCATAGCATATGGGGAAATATGCGCTTCGTGGAGATTGAGGGCTTGTGTGGCGTGTGCCGGCACGAAATCCACCTCAAGTTCGTCCTGCTCTAACTCACAGCCCTGCCAGGCTTCCTAGTGTGAACCCTCGGGTATCACAGAAGAGGCGGGTGGGAGGGCGTGAGAGGCTGAATCGTCCCTCCGAATGAGGGCGATTCATGAGTGAAGCGACTTGAGACTCATGTCCTCACAGTGAGGACAGTCTGTCTCCATGAGAGCTGACTCTGCGTGAGACAGACAGAAAATGCCACTCTCATGCTGATGGCAGATGTGTCTCTCGCACAAGGAACACTTACGGAATGACATCTTGAAAAGGATGCGAACACGTAAGTGGCTTTTCTAGATATATAAATGTAGATTTATATTTATATAAATTATATTTATAACACACAAGTACAATTTAGCTTTAAAAGGATACTCTATACCTGCCAACGCACTGCGGAAAATCAGGATGCTGAGGTCAGTTCACCAGCGAAGCATCAAGCGGCGAGGCGGAGTGATGTTCGCCAGAGTACCGCAGGGGAGCGGAGAGTCTTCTCGCTGCCATGAAGATTCCGTCCGCTGACTTGTGTGTATCGATGCTGAAGGTAGTCGCTGTCTTTAAGGAAGAAATTCTGAGAAAATGGTGTCTGTGCACCTGTTCTATAGCGGTCCGTTCACGCCGAAACGAACGGTCAGTTTCGCGCCAAAACAGGCAGGGCTCAAACACCATAGCCAATATTAGAATATTGGCGTTATTGAAGAGAGGTTTCAAATAGGTCGTGTATGGAGGCACTCCCCATATGCGTTAGTAAATGCAATGTCATAAGGGAACGCAATTTTTTATATCAGTAATTACATTTGAACTAGTAAAATCTTTAATCCTTGATATGAAAAATGTCATCATCACTCGCAGGAGTACACATTCTTGATATCAAAAATTAAATTTTAAGGAGTAAAACATCCCCGATTACACATGTAACCTCGGCTCCCTGAGATGAAGGGAACAAGACATTGCCATAAGCACTATGGGGAGTGTCCTTGTACACAACCTTGCTGAAACCCTTATACAATCATGACAATCCTCTGATTGACAATGGTGTCTGAGCCCCGCCCCTTCAGAGGCGTAGTTGGCTTATATAAGCGGGCGCTCAGTCACCATTTCTTCAGAATTTTCTGACTGAGGGACATGAATGAGTCACTCGTATTATAAAACTCTGAAGTAATATTGCGGACAGCTTTCGCAATGTCTCTGTGAAAAGGTTTATTGTTAGACAAATAAAGGAGGAAGCGGAAGCTGGTTTCCATGTTCTACATGATTCCGATTTTATTCACGCCAGCAGAAAATCTCTTTCCAGCGTAAATCAAACAAAGACTGCGGTTCAAGCATATATTAAATCAGAGTCCAGCTTTTCAGCATGTAAACTAAAATAGTTTTGGTCACAGACATGCAGTCTCAGATGTGTCAATATCTCCTCTCTTTGTACTCGGCCTGTTTTTATCTCCCCTTTATCTGACTGTCAATTCATCTCAGCTGGGTTTCCTTACCGCTTTCTCTCTCTCAAGACGGGCACTCGACTATGCCCTCAACATCCAGCCGCTCTTGATGGAATGTGAAAATATCAGCTATGGGGCAATTCACTGGTTCTTTTCCACATGAAGTGCAACAATTTGCAAATGCGCCATTTAAGTGTATAGAGGCGTCTCGTGGATGGTGCTGTAGCCTGTAAAATAGTGTTCTTTACCGACTGAGCCAATTCTGGCTCGTCTGATGTGCTCCGTTTAAGGGCCACACATGTAGGTTCCACAGCTCTGGCTGGGATGTCAAATTGTGCCTTGTGCTTGAGAGAGATCTCTCCTCAGCGGTATTTCCCATGGAGGGCCATCTAGTATTTCTATCTTTTCCAGAAACCAGTACTGACTGGGCCATTTCGGTGTTGCACGCAATGAGAGGAGATGACGCCCGCTCCATTGGAGGAGGTGTTGTGTCATGCTCATTAATTGTGGCGATTGGAGTCCACCCTTGCAATTCATGTACGCCACTACTGTTGTGTTGTCAGAACTAATCAGAACATGGTGATTCACAATGTCGGTATGAAAAGCTCTCAAAGTAAGAAAGACAGCCAGTAGTTCTAGGTTGATGTGCCATGCCTGTTTCACACCTGTCCAGGTGCCATAAGTCAGGCGTTCATCGCACACCAGGCCCCTACCCGTGTTGGATGCATCTGTGGTCATCACTTTTCTTCTGAAAATTTGACCCAGCATAACACCCTGTTGGTAGAAGTTCGACACTGTCCATGATGCTAGAGCAGCCATGCAGTGGCTACTCACCATGATGCAGATGCGCCTGTGACTCCAGGCATGATGTGGAAAGTGTCACATTTGCCAATACTGGAGAGGTCTCATGTGTAACAGACCTAATAATATGATGGTGGATATTGCCACCATAAAACTCAGCATTATCTGAAAGGTCTTCAGTGGCAATCTTTCCCCAGTTTGAACTGAGACAGACACAGAAGAATTATCTGTATGCACTTGTTTGTGAGGTGTGTGAGTAGAGACAAACTCCTCAAAAGGAGATGTGCTGGCTGGGGAAAAGTGTGCTTTTCGCCCAGTTGATATTTAGACCTAGATTTTTCAGATGGCAAAGCAGCAAGTCTCTGTGTTTGCTCAGTAGTGCCTCTAATTGGGTTAGTAATAACCAATCATCGAGGCAATTTAAATCAAGCACAACATTAATTTTCAATGGGACGAGCTCCACATCGATACATTTCGTGAACGTGCGGGGAGCCAGAGACACACCGAAAGGAAGGACTTTGAATTGAAACACAGTTCCCTCGAAAGCAAATCTCAAAAACCATCTGTGATGCGGTACAATTGGTACATGAAAGTACGTGTCCTTCAGATCTATTGACACAAACCAGTCCTGAGGACGGATGTGTGATAAGATCTGTTTCGGGGATAATATTTGAATGGGCACTTTGCGAGCACGTGATTCAAGAATCTCAGATCTAGAATGGGCCGGAGCCAGCTGTCTTGCTTCGGAATGAGAAAATAACAGCTGTAAACCCTGCTGTTTGTGTCGTAGTCTAGGACAGTTTCTATCACGCTTTTTGCGAGGAGACTGTGAATCTCTGTGTGCAACAATGGGACATTTCTGCTGCCCGGCCAGGGTTTTTCCATATGCACTCTACATTGAAACAGCAGGGGCTTAAACTTGGGCCATGGTTTGCGTGGCTTCATAGACGGCTCAGTAGTAGATTTCGGCTGCGCTTGGGCAGCGAGAAACTGATTCTTTGCTGGGCATTGACCATAATTAGTTCGGGAGTGGTCAGGGAAAGGGGAACTGCTACTTCTCTTTGGCAGAAAGTGTTTAGACTGCTTGAGACTGCTTTTGTGCCGCGATGAAGCCCTCTAAAAAGCCTTTCACGGCATTGTCAAAAAGGGTGTCTGGGTGTCGAGGAGGGTGGCTTGCTCTGCCTCACGCATCTCCTTGAGAGTTAGCCAAATATTCTGGTACAGAACTACCAGGTTGCTCATCGCTTTGCTGATGGACTGAGCAGTAGCTTTCTTGGCTCGCAGCACCAAATCTGTAGCGGTGCAGAGCTCTTTGAAAAGCTATGGCTCGGGGCATTGCTCATCCATTTGTTTGAGGAGCTTAGCTTGAAACACCTGGAGCATCGACATGCTGTGGAGTGCTGAACCAGTTTGGCCCAGTATGGACGTCAGTCGACATGCCTTGGAGGGGTGGGTTGGTGGGGCAGGATTTCCATCCCATGGCAGTATTGTGGCAGAGGTGAACTGCAACCACCTGTTCCATTGGGGGAAGCTTTGAGTAGCCTTTTTCCTCGGTGTGGTCCACTTTAGTGAGGATGGCAGCACCTCAGACCTGAGTGCGTGAAGAATAAGACACACAGCAGGTCTTTGTGAGCTCCATGTGGACTTCTCCGGACCGCAGTCCGTTGATGATGGCCGGTTTGCAAAAACCATTCATCCAGGAGAGATTTTTCCAGCTCTTCAGGAGGGGACAAATCAAGACCAAGCTCTTAAACTGCCCTCGCAAGGACACAAAGAAGTTTCATTTCTGTGACGTGTGCATGTTCTTCACCCTTGCTGGGGGAAGGGGTAGTAACATCCTCTGTGGACCTCTTGACTGAAACTGCAAGTGACACAGCATCACCCCCATCGTCAGAGACGACCAATTGTAATGAGGCTGTGTGCTCCAATAGAGGGCTGGAGCTTATCACTCACATATTGCAGGCGACGACGTTAGATCAGAAGTCTGGGGGACTCAAGGGGATTACGCTGGCACGAGATCCTCCTCTAATTCTTCCAGCTCAACCTCACTGACCTGCCATGCCTCCTCAAGTGGTCCCTTGGGACTTTAAACAGAAGAGGCGGGTGGGAGGGCATGGGAGGCTGGATCTTCCATTAGAACGGGTTCAATCGTAAAGTGCAACGTACGGAGATTCATGCTCTTACTGTGAAGGCAATCTGTCTCCATGAGAGCTGTTTGTGCGAGGCACGACCCAGGCAGTGAACACAGCTCTTGTGCTCAGCAGGATATGCCAATTGCATAGGGAACACTTGCGGAACGACATCTTTAAAAAGACGCATATCAAGCAAGCGGCTCTTTAGTTAATATATACAATAGGAATACAATAAAGGGGGCCTGAGTAGCTTAGCAAATATTGATGCTGACTACCACCCCTGGAGTCATGAGTTTAAATCCAGGGTGTGCTGAGTGAATCCAGCCAGGTCTCCTAAGCAACCAAATTGGCCCAGTTGCTTGGGAGGGTAGAGTCACACGGGGTAACCTCCTTTTGGTTGAGATTAGTGGTTCTCAATGGGGCGCATGGTAAGTTTTGCGTGGATAGCGGAGAGTAGCATGAGCCTCCACATGGTGGGAGTCTCTACAGTATCGTGCACAGCGAGCCACATGATAGAATGCGTGGATTCTCAGAAGCGGAGGCATTTGAGATTTGTCTTCCACCACCCGGATTGAGGTGAGTTACCGCGCCACCACGAGGACCTACTAAGTAGTGGGAATTGGGCATTCCAAATAGGGAGAGTAAGGGGGATTCTTGTTAGTTCATGATACCTAATACTTGAACGAATTTTAACAAATTTTAAATTTTAACAAATTAAACCTTATTGTAAAGTCTTACCCAAAAAATTGGATTATTAAAGAATTACTAGCTACAATTAGATTACCGATATCAGAATTTTTTTCTATTTCCACTATTGAAAAGAAAATTATTGACATAAAAAATGTACATTAACAATACCATTCCTGATATCAAGAGTTAGCATTTTAACTAGTGAAAATTGTATTGTTGATATCAACAGTTCTTATCCTGCAAATTATTAAAAGTCAAGTCCGCATAGAAGGTAACCATGAAACACGAAACGTTAACGCACGACAACGGTAAGGGAAAACAGCGGGGTTTAAATAAAGAGACACGGTAATGACAAAATGACAGACAGGTGCGGACAATAACACGCAGACAGGGCCGGAAACAACAGGAAGAAGCAAGTGTAGTTTTCACAGAGACAGTGAAACATGGGTGGACAACAAGGAAGACATGACAGGGAGCGTGAACGGTAAAACAGAAAACACGGGCAGACAACAAGGGAGCGTGACACGGAACGTGATAAGTGAAAACTGAAAACACGGGACGGACAACACGGGATCGTAACAGACCCGGCGCCAGACACAAATTCACGGACGGGCATTACATTTTTTTCAGGGGGGCACAACTGAGATAAACCTAATTCCCTAATTGCATAATAACATTAAATGATATGACCGATTATGAATTTAATATGTATGATAAAATGACAATGATCGATAATAGCCTGTTACATAATGTACTGACGCTATTCAAATTCATAACTGACGCTAAAGATTTGTGCTGTTTAGGCTCGCGCAGCCTCTCGATGAAACAAATAGGCTTAACTGCAGCTCACACAAAGAAACTCAGTTAGCATACTGCAGTAAAAAATTCAAAATGTGTAAGTTAGTTTTTATATTTATAACATGAAGCAACACGTACCATACAACCAAGTGCTGAATACCATCACGATTGAAAATGTAACACTGAATTCGACAGTTCAATAAACAAGTAATTCATATTAAGTCACTTACATTTTAGATGCAATATTGACTTTTTGTTCTATTTTAAAACAAAGATCCCAGCAGAAACGGAACGCATCTCACAGTCAACCGTGTTTTCATTACTAAATGATTCAGTGTTTTAAACGAATCGGTTGAGTCAAAGATTCAATGACCCATTCATGAACGACTACTTTATTCTTGATGAATCAGCTGTTTGAACGAATCGTTTGAACAAATGACTCGTTTAACACCGCAGCTGCTTATCCCTTACCCACCTGTGGCCGTGACGTCCCTTGCTTGAGGCTATGGCTTTGGCAAGTAACGTTAGACCAGTATCGCTGGAATGGCTAGCCTCTGCAGTGTTGGGAGTTGGATCGACCTCTTGTGAACTGCTACACCCTGGGTCTTCTCCCCTTACCTCGCTGCTCTCTTCTGCCAACTTTGGTGGTCTTTGATTAAAGAAACGCCGTATATCCATGGTAACTGTCACACGAAATAGCTCAGCATAGTTGTTTAAAAAATAAAAAACAGCTATCGTTATTAAGCGCTACTATGCTTAGGACACAAACAAACATTCCCGCGCTCACTATCGACAAACCAATCAAATCCATTTAAAAATATATTTTTTTAAATCAGACCAAACACATTTTTATTTTTATTCAGGAGTTTATTCATCATGTATATACAAAACGACAACTTACCAACTTGTAACGAAAGTTACAGTAGCCTATTGATAAAAAAAATATAAATAAAAGTGCAAACAAGCAAGGACTGGTGTTTGGTCGACTCCCTCGGGACTACTAACATTCACGACAAGATTTGATGGTCGAGTGCGGGCGCGGGCGGTAATGGGTTGCGGGAGAATAAAACGATTCGTGGGACTCCCTATCTAAATAAAACATCCAAAAACAAATACATTGTTATTCATCTATTGCACAAAAGCAATAAGAACATCTAAACAAAATAACGATTTACAGTCGCAAGCATAAGTAGATGTTCTCGTTATAACGTGTTTTTGCAGCATTGTGCAATGTAGCCAATCACAGACATATGTGTGATTTCTAAAACGCAATGGCCAATCAGATGGATTTCAGATAAAATCCACTCAGCGCTCAAAATGGTGGAGTTTTTGTTCAGTGCTGAATTCCTCATGCTGCATAATAAAAGAGCTTTGTGAGATCGTGATGAAATGAGATGTGAGACGTGACGTAGAGTCGATGAAGGGAGACAGGATCGTCCAGGGCGGGCACTAGTGACTCACAGGGTGGGCCAGGCCCCCCAATGCCCGCCCATGGCGCCGGGACTGGATCGTAACACTAGTTTAAATTCTATTTTTGATATCAGGATTGGATATTCCTGTGAGAACTGACATCATTTTTTATATCAAGATTAATATTTTTACTAGTGCTAATGTAACTACTGATATCAAAAATGAGCACTTTCACTAGTAGTAATTCCTTACCTGATAGTCCTCACAAATAAATTACATGGTATTGTCAATTTTTTGTAAAGAAAACAAGCAAACAAATTAACAAAAATTCAACAAACCATTTTGTCTTTGCAGATCTGCCATAACAATGTACTGATGCACAATTTTATTATAAGCCAACTGTTCCATTTCTTTGCAAATCTTTTTTTAAAGAGGTAAGATCCATTATTATCATAGTCATTAACGGCAAGAATGAGCCTCACAATTTTAATTGTTTTTGTCAAACACTAAAGGATATGTTGAGCAGAATGACAGCCTCAGTCACTATTTGCTTTCAAATATGCAATGAAAGTGAATTTTGACTGTGACTAATATACTGTACTACCTACCTTTGTGTTCCATGAAAGAAAAAAATAACATATGGGTTTGAGTAAACAATGTCAGATTTTTTATTTTTGGGTGAACTACTGTATCCCTTTAAATCAGAAGGACTAACATTATGTCGTCCAAAGAGCCGGAAGAAGACAAGACACTGATAATCAAGCAATTCTCATCGTATTTTCTTTTTCTTTTTCTAGAGGGCACTTCTTTTCCATTGCATTACAATGCAGTTTATACAAATATAATCAGATCTTTAAACCAACCTTCATGTCTATATTTGGCACAAAAATGAGATAATAATAATAATAATAATTACAAAAATAACAGAAATTGCATACATGAATAAAGTCACAAAGTATTGATTCCAAATTTACAACATGTTCAAACATATTTTACACATAACTTCACATTTAGTTAATTTCTATGTGCAAACTATTTACTGTATTTGAGAGATTTTTCAACACATGAAATATCTATTTTGTCCATATACAGTATAATATCCAGATTTAACATTTGTACACATTATAAACAAATTGTGCACATATTATTCATCAACATGTCTTGAGCTTACTGAAATTCTCAAGCTGTGGACACCCAACAAAATTTCACCCAGTCTATGAGGTTGTACGTTCATTTTTGCCATTCTGGTAGGCCTAAACAGTTTGTAGTTTTCTAAAGTGAAAGGTATGATTGAATGTACAGAGAGGTAAACTTTTCCCCAATATCTGGAAGAGCAAAATCCTGGAAAAAGAAGGCATACAGTAGTGGCTTATGGCATTGACAGATGCAAGCTCACAGCAAAGCTCGGGTTGTGCCAATGGAAATTTAACAGGCCTGAGGTTAGGATTCTTGATAGAAATGGAAGGAAAGTATATCCCACATCATCCCTCTTTTCTCCACATGTCTAGCACATAGCAAACACATGCATGCATGTGCCTCTCACACACAGATTGATGCATACGCACACCCTCAACTGTGTCCACACACAAACACACACATTTTGCCCAAACAGATATTACACAGAGTGAAACACATCCAAACAATTACAGGACTTCCAAGTGCTAAAGTTTATTTTCGTTGATAGGTGCTACATTGACTCGGAAGACGGTAATTGTATATTCAGCATTACAAAAAGGCATCCCTGGCGTTTCTTTTCCCTTAAAAAATACTGGCAGTTTCAATGGTAAATGATGAACAGAAGAAGACATAAAGAAATCATACTGCAAAAACACAATTTGGAAATAAATAATTGTGTCTGGTTTTCTAGTACATACCTAAAAAACATACTTAAAACAAGAAACTTTTACTTGTAGAGCAAAATTGCACAAGATAAGAAGAATTTAGAGAATATATCTTGAATTAAAATTACATTTCTTACTTGACAGGCAAGTAGTTTTTTTAAGCATAAATGTACTGTAACAAAATGCCATGCTTAAAATAATATACAATTTACCAATGGAGAAAAAAAACTAAATTCAAGATATATTAGATTAAAATTAGTCTTATTATCTTACACAATCTAGCTTCTCAAGTAAACCAAATAAAATAGCTTTTTAAGGTTTTTTTTTTACTGGAAAACCAAAATACTGATTCTAAAAATATTTTTTTTGAGTAGAATTTGTAAAAGAGGACAACACTGACACAGCTATAAGATGCCAGATACCAAAGACAATATGTCACATGATCTGTGTAGCAATACTCTAAAGCACAAATAATACAAGTTTTAATAAACACTTATTGATAGGCCAATTCAGCAGCATTCATATATAGACAAACGTTTGTCTGGTTTCTCAGAGCACTGTCTCCTCACTGAGACCTATTTAGTTACTATAGTTTGTGTATTTAGTGTGTTGCTTTTTTAATCTTTTCCTCTGGGCATAATCAAACAACAATGTCAGCAAAGTGGGAGAGAAAGAAACATGTTACTACATGATAAATACAAGCAGGACTTTACCCTAAAGGAACACAAGAGCAGTAACACTGGAGTGATCATCTGCAGAGTGTATAGGTTGACTGATATTTTTAAACAGTATTTTAACTTTTCTTTAATAAGTTATCAGCCCTTTAACAATAACGTTATTATTAGCCCAAAACAAATAGTGTAAGACAAATTGTGCAAAGTCTTAAATTTGTTATATTTGTTTTGACCGCTAATGGCCATTTCATTCAAGGGTGAACTGCCACTTTAATTATAAAAATAATCAATATCGGTCATAAAAAATAAAAACAAAGAAAAAACTGTACCAGTGATCTTAAATGGATCAGATATATGTTACAATTTTGGGGCATTAGTATGGACCTACAATGAGACACCTTCACATGTTTTCACCTTCACTGTAGGTAAGGGGTTTTGAACTCGAGCTTATTTGAAATGAAATGCAAAATAGTGCACTTTGTCATGTGCTGCTAGGCAGTGTAGATTAATGGAGATGCAGCAGTGGTGTGTGAAATGAAGGCCCAATGGCTCAGTGAGGCAGATAAGAGCTCAGAGACGACAGACAAACTCCCCGCTTGTCAAGACTGATGAGGGGAGCCTTCAAGGACCAAGGCTGAGAACTTGACAATATGCAGAAGAAGAATGTGTTTCACAGTGAACTGAACCAGGCCTTTTTTCCCCCTCAATAAAAAAAATAAATACAATAAAAAATGGTGCATAGTCTCAAAGAGGATGTCCAGGACAGTTTAAAAAGAAAAATAAATGGAAAACATGGACCAACTGGAAAGAAAATGAAGAATTAAAATGGCAGGATGAAGGGGCTCTGGTTTCATTTGTGGAATGTAATACAAAACGAGATTGTTTGTAAGGAAACATTGGAAATGTGTTAATTAAAGGGATAGTTCACCCCAAAATGAAAATTCTCTCATCATTTACTCACCCCCATGCTATCCAAGATGTGTATGATTTTCTTTATTCTGCAAAACACAAAAGAAGATTTTCAGAAGAATATTTCAGCTCTGTAGGTCCAAACAATGCAAGTGAATGGTGACCAAAACACTGAAGCTCCAAAAAGCACACAAAGGCAGCATAAAATTAATCCATAAAACTCCAGTAGTTTAATCTATGTCTTCTGAATCAATTCAATCAGTTCATGATTTCAGCAAGACCATGATTACACTTTCTAGTGCATGACGCATACGCAGAGTGCATGATCACCAAGGAGACCGTAGATGTCAGGATTTATAGTGAAAACTTGGTTACATTTTGGACTCACCCAAAACTGATTGGATTGCTTCAGAAGACATGGATTTAACCACTGGAGTCTTCTGGATTACTTTAATGCTGCTTTTATGTTCTTTTCAGAGCTTCAAAGTTTTGGCCACCATTTACTTGCATTGTTTAGACCTACAGAGCCCAGATCTTCTTCTGAAAGTCTTAATTTGTGTTCTGCAAAAAAAAAGAAAGTCATACACATCTGGGGTGGCATGAGGGTGAGTAAATGATGAGAGAATTTTCATTTTGAGGAGAACTATTCCTGGTAAAATTTACCCAAATAATACAATTCTGTCATTATTAACTCAGCCTTATTTCCAAACATGTATGAATTTCTTTCTTCCATGCAACACAAATGTAGATGTTAGGAACTGACAGCTTCAGTCATCCTTCAATTTTATTGTATCGAAAAATATGCAATGAAAGTGATCTGTGGCTGAGGGTTTATTAAAACAGGGTGAGAATCTGATGACAGAATTTTCATTTTTGGGCGAACTGTCCCTTTAAAATAAAGGCAGTAGCTTGATTTAAATGGTTTAAGCCAAATGGTATTAAAGCTGACAAGAGTATACATTTTTCTTACATAATTACTGGAATATCAAATCACAGAATATTTTAGAGACACTTGCATCTAGTTCATTGGAAGCTTTATGCTGAATGTGCATAAACTGAAAAAAAAAAATTATATCTACTTTAGGCTGATGTGCATCGCTGGAAGGCAAATTTTAAAACCATGAAGAGAGAGATGCATGGTGATAACTTGGCCAAATCACAGTAAATCAGCACAGTAATAAACTACTATTTAGTGTAGCTATTCCTTATTATAAAATTTGAAATGTGTTTCAGTTTAGCCTCCAAGAGATCTTTCTTCTTACAACGTCTTCATACCATTTGCAGCACAAAGACAAAGATAGCAATAAAACATAGAAAGCACAAAAATAAAACTAAAGCTGTGCACTGCCTGCACAAAGAAAACATTTTGACAATGTCTAAAAAAGACAGAATAAAAAAAAACCTGTCCTATATCTCTTTACTTTTCACACACATCCACACTGCTTTATATAATTTGTCCAGTAATGGAACAGTGTCCAAGAGTAAATAGGTTAAATCAGTTCCACGTCCACATCAACATCAGGCTCTATAATGGCACACCTTCCACACAAAGACACTCAGATAAAAGATTAAAAATGTAAAATCGAGTAACAAAAATAGCGGTATCTAAAAAAATTTCAAAGGCAAAGTATATCTTCATGTAAGTGGAGAAATATATAAATAGCTGGCAGCTAAAGGTAACTCATAAATAGATGCCTTAAAATAATAAATAATCTGACTAGAAAAGTGCTTTTCACAGTGGAAAATGAGTTTGAAGTTTGCTACAGTTCTTGGGCCTCGAATGTGATGCATGTCACAGTTCTAAGAGTTTCAACACAAGTTTTATCTTTTCCTGTACTTGACAGCCAGTCTCAGATTTGTTTTTTCCTGCAATATATATATATATATATATATATATATATATATATATATATTTTTTTTTTTTTTTACAAAGATTGATATTATAATATATAACAATTGAAGTAAATTGAGCAGTAAATGATTCATTACCAGGACACTATTTTTTAATAATAAAACTTGGCACATCATTCACAGGGTATCAGGGTAAGGGTGGGAAGCACAAACGTCCATTTGCCAAGCCAGCTGTCATGTAAGCGCTAGTTTTATGGAAAGCCCTCCCTTTAAAATCCTTCAGTCTCAAGCCCAAAGTATACTTCGGTCAGACGCAGATTTCATCATCAGCAGAGTGCGCGAGCACTGAACGCAAGAAGCCCGATTTTTCTAACCGCGCGTCTTTGAACGCTCCGTCTGCGCCTAGAATTATTTGCACAAATGAGTGAATCCACAAGGTGGCAATACTCACATTTGAGCCGTTGTTTTCACGAAGAAACGCTAGAAGTAGACATAATCGCCGGTAAAAACAGGAGACGCAGGCAAAAACAACAACAGTAGATACAGTATATGCACGTCAAGAGCGCGTGTGTGATGAGGTCAGTAGATACCTGCAATTGAAAAAAAAAAACCTCGAGTTAGAAGGAATATTACATTTTTTATGGGTCTAAACTCCTGAAGAAAAATTGTCCTGAGTCTCATTGCAGTCGTGGCACGCATGTGCCAAACGCCAAATGGAGTATACATTCATGTATGCAGACGCTGAGCGTTCGCGTCAAAATCGAAGTATACTTTGGGCTGAACTCTGTGATGCCCTTGTTACACATCTTAAATCTTAACTTTATGTTCTAAACATCCTTTTCTTTTTGGACAGAATGTTGTCATTATTTACTGCCCCTCATGTTGTTCCAAACCCATATGACTTTATGCCTTACATCTGTTGTGTTTCACGAGAAAAATAAAGTCATACAAGTCCAAAAACAACATAAGTGAATAAATTATGACATAATTTTCAATATTGGTTGAACTATCCCTTTAATTTCATCTTCTATCTATGTCACTGTTTTCTTCTCCACTTTTCAGCCTGAATCTTTTAAACTTGTGTTTCTAGGCCACTCAGTTTGGGCGTGAGTATACGAGGTGTTACCCCAGAGTTGAGGTCTCTCTCAAACTCTAGCAGCTGGCCCATGAAGTTGAGGTTGGGGGAAACTACTGGCCGTCGACCCCGCACATATTTATAAGCATCGGTCATGGTCATGAGGGTGTGCTTCATCAGGTAAGCAATAACAATAGTCACTGAGCGGGACACTCCTGCTTGGCAGTGAACAAGAACACCCCGTCCACACTGGTGAGCCTCCTCTGAAACAAACAAACAAAAACATCAGAGATGAGTAACATTCACTTTTTATATTCATTGCTTTGTTCTATTTAAATCTCTCGCACTGCTTCAAATAGATAGAAAGAGATAAGAACAGAGAGCATTTAACAATTTCTCGCCCTATTGAGAAGCTTTTTAGCATAAACCTGATACCAGCTTTGAGACAGAATGATGTAAGCACAAAGAGGGTGGTTAACATGAAATGTCAAGCACTTACAGAAGTATCCTTCTGTGTGACTACATTTTTATAATTCTTTTATAATTAATATAATTAAAACTTTTATGAACTCCTCTTAGCGATTACATGGAATCTTGGCTTTTAAACTTTGGTCATCATTGGTCACCACAGACTGGCTGTATGCTTATTAAAAAAAAAAAAATTATTTGCAGAAATTTAGTATGGTCAAAATTGTTGTATTGTTTAAAATGTATTACTATTTGTATTATTTACTGCAAAAATGTACTTCAATTACTACAAGTACTACTACATTTTGGATACAATTATCATATTATAAACACTTATTTGATACAATTATAATTATTTATTACTGGTAATATTCATCACAAGGTGCTGTAACACCCTCGCAATATCCTGGTCTGGCCATTTGCCTCCACACCACATAATATGTATATAATTATTTCCTACTATATGATACTTTGATTTTTAATCATTGTTCTTAACATGTTGATTTGAATGGTTTAAGCATAGACCACTGAAAAAACATAACATTGACCACTAATCTAAAGAGGCTATTTGAACCCCATTATGGTGTTTCTCTGAATCTCAGAAACATCGCAGATTTTGAAAGTGCTCGAATTTGACACTATATATATATTTTTCCTGTCAAAATGCATTTATTTCCAGCTTAGGAAAGAAAACAAAACAAAATATTACAATATAATGCTTTATTAACATTTTCCAAACAAAGACTTCCACAGTATAAAGATAGAAAGGCACTAAAATAGCACCAATTCAAGTAATATTAAACATTTACCAAAGTCTAAGTGGGAGTTTGACTAATAGAAAGAACTAGTCTCCCCACATAGGTTTAATTTTCATTGCAATGGGCATTAAATCTCTTAAACTAAAATCCTCCACAATCTACCAATCTAATGTAACGTGAAGCCGCATTCATGAATCACGTCAGAGCGTCAATGCCCTCTTACTGAAAGTTTTCATCTTACCATTTCTATTAAAATAGTCTATAATTTAAACTGTATATCACAGAATGTTCAGATTCACAAACAAATATCACATACAACAAAAAGGCTTAATTAACTTGAGCATTAAATGTAATTACAGTATTTATACTTTGAATATTTTTTTATGTTATCAGACTAATTAAAATATATTTTACATGTGTTTGCACTACCCACAAAGAGGTCACTACCAAACTAAGCAACTTCCTCTGTTTAATACTGCAAATTTTTGTGTCCATTTCACCAAACTTGAAATTCTTTGCCACCAGAAATCTGATTGCACGGATTCTCATTGAGATGACTGTATTTCACCGGCGGAGGTAAATATGACCACTACTTAATTCGTGACCAGCACGCAGTAGGGATTCGCATTGTTGCATCGGCATAAAAGTTAACGATGCGATGCATCGATTTCAAAATGTGCATCAGATACAAGTTGGCATTTGTATCGCGATGCATCCTTTCTAACATATTTGCATCGGTAAAAAACGATTTATTTATATATAATTTTTAGTTGGTAGATCTTATTGAGATCATCACGCAAAAAGTGAGGGCACCCCTGACATAGAATATAGATTAACATGGCAGAGGCAGAGCTGCATCTTCCACCAAATAATTACAAATCCAATGTTTGGAAACACTTTGGGTTTTATCAGAGAGTTTTTAATATATGTCATGCCCCTATAAAATATACAGGCAGTACTACTAATTTAACAACACACTTGAAGCGCCGACACGAAAGCACATTCGTCTGCTGGCAAGTTATGGAACATTTTTTCATTGTTTATCCCTGAGCATCCTTAAATGGTTTCACTGTTAAATGTGTGAACTGTTCAAAGTGTAACTGGAGACAGAACAGGAAAAGAACATCTGGTCAGAAGGCACTTAAGTTAATTTATGATTTGCTGTCTATCTGAACCAAAGAAATAAAAGCGAACTATCTGTAACCTACCATATTGAATTGCATAGCATATTTTTCCCATAGCATCGTATTGTGTTGAATCGCATTGTGTTGAATCGAATCGCAATCGGATCACACTGCATCGTAATAATGGTGAATCGCATCGGTAGCTGTTTCATATGTATCTTTAATGTATCATATCATGGGCTATGCATCGAGATGCGTATCGCATCTGCCTCAATTATGGAGATGCACATCCCTAGCACGCAGAAAAAAATTTAACATTACAGCAACACCGACAATGCGTCCACAGCAACCCACTAAATTCTGAGCACTTGAGATTTGGCAATAGCAAAGCAAACATCAGACTACTGTACGTGTTCTTTTTTCGAACTGTCCTCCTAGGTGGAAATGTCACTTTTCGCACACGTGCGAGTGGGTTAATATTTATTGTCGCATATTATAATTTTTAATCACAAATGCGAACAACTGTCATACTGTACAGCAAAAAAGATACACATGGGATTTAAAAATTATGAAATACCTAAAAGATATGATAATTAGTTAAATCACCTAAAATATATACTTTCCCTAAAATTTGTATGTTGAATAAATACAATTTAATGAACATGTTATTTGTCAACTACCCAAAAACGGATTTAATGATTTTAAAACTGAAGTGAAGTGATATAAAAAGGTATACCCTGCATCCAAAATCATGTACTGTCCGAGCACTTTATTCGAAACAGTAAGTTCTTTAGGTATGCATGCATCGATTCCAGACACATATATATATATATATATGCCCCGAATATATGAAGTAATAACAACCGCGATAAATACTAATACCAGAGTAGAAAAAAAATCTACTCTGGTATTGTTAAACAAGTACCATTTAAGCACAAGGGACAACTTTCTTGGTATCTATAGCACTTAAAAAGAGCAGTCCCACTCACGGTTCAACTGCGTTCTTTAAATCCAGCATTTTGAACGTGATGTCTCCTCAACTCTGGAAGGATAGTGGGATCGTAGTGTCCAGTCGATCCGTACCTTAGAATCTAAGATTTCATCTTGAATACTGTTTTATGAATACTGAGGGTTTGGACGTACTACATTGGCATACCGTTTTTAGCCCTACTATATAGTAGTGAAGTATTGATATTTGGACGCAGTGTTAGTGTCACAAAAATGATATAATGGGATTAAAATGTATACACCCTGCTAAAAAAACAGCTTAACCAGCATACAATTCCCATGCTGGTCTAGGCTGGTTCTGCTGGTTAGTGATGGTTTGGTGATGGTTTAGCTGGTGGATAAGCATAGTCATGCTTTCCACCAGCAAAACCTAGTTGGTGAAGCTAGTTGACCAGCATGATCTTTCTTATAAAGCTGGTTAAGCTAGTTTAAAAGCCAAGTGGGGACACTAGCATCCCATGCTGGGGGACCAGCACCAAAACACAACATAAGCTGGTGACCAGCAATGATGGTCTTTTCAGAATGGCACTATAAAGATTACCATTTCTCTCACCGATAAACTCAAAAACCTCCTCAAAGTACTGCCGCAGGTTCTGTTTGCTGTTGTCAGTAGCAGGGAGCCTTTTGTAACGCACCAAGCCGGTGTCCAGGTGGTAGAGGGGAAGATGGGAGGTGACATTGACCACATAGCCAATGTTGAGCCGAAGAAGTAGGTCTAAATCCTGTGCATCTCTTTCATTGCCCAGAAAAAGGAAAGGAAGAATGGCGCTGATCACAGCATTCTCCACATCCGGGGTCATCACACTCTCATCAGACAGTGACGCTGGGAGGGAGGAGGAGAGGGGGAGGTGCACTGGCAAAAATAAAGATAATTTATGTGATCAAAATACACTCTTAAAGAATAGTTCACCCAATAATTATAATTCTCTCATCATTAACCCTTATGCCATGTCAAACTCTTTTTTTTTTTTTTTTTTTTTTGTTGAACACAAACACATATATTTTGATGGAGATATAAGACATGCTTCACAATTTGAAACTTAATTAGACTTCCTCCCAGTTACATGTATCCACAGAGCATAGTACACACACTCTGCACATGTACACGCGATGCACATGCGCTCTGTGCATACGTTACATGCGATGATGTTTAATCAAGCTTCAAATCTTGATCGCCAAGGAGACTGCAGATGTCAAAATCTATAAAAAAGGTTATTTTGGTAAATTTCTCACCCAAAACTGATTGTATATCTTCAGAAGACATGGATTAAACCATTCAAATTGTATGGATTACGTTTTTGCTGCCTTTTTGGAGCTTGAACATGTTGGACCCCATTGATTTGTTTTGAATGGACAAAAAAACCTAATATCTTCATCAAAATATCTTTGTTCGTGTTCTGCAGAAGAAACAAAGTTATATGTGTTTGAGATGGAATAAAGTTGAGTAAATTAGGAGAGAATTATTGTTATTGGGTGAACTATGCCTCTAATATTAAGGTTCTTCAATGGCTATTTGGGTTTAGCAGAGAACCCTCTTCTTTATCAATAACTATTTCTGGCTATACAGGGTTCTTTAGTCACATTATTGGTTCTTCAGATCAACATGTTTGTTTCTGGGTCCTGGCATCATCACATAGATGGTTTTCCATTGAACTAGAAAATAAAAATTTATTTGTGGAACTTGAAAAGGATCTTCTAATTTGTCATACAATTCTTAGATTTTTAGAGTTTGATACCATCGACCCCTTATGTAAGGAAATTGAATAATTTTAATTACTATTTTAATCCATTCTCCTTATCCTTGTTTGAAGTTTCAATGCTGTTCTTACTTTCCCTTTTCTCCCCATAGCATGGCTAAAATTAAGAGTCATTATCCTTCAGTTCTTTCACAAAAGTTAACGAGTTTCAGTAAAACATAAAGGAGAGGATGGGACACAGCAGTCAGAATTTTAAGTGAGAGTTAAAGGTAGAAAGGCTTTAGAGCAGAAAAACTTTCTGATTGAACTTGGAGAGAAGTTAACCTCTATTTTAAAGCAGCATTGGTAATGCAATCTTTTGAAGCTGCCAAGGATTATGCACCCTGCAGATTAGTTGAACCATCATTTCAATTTAAATATTGTCAGTGCACAAAGGCCTACAGTGTAATGGAAGTTATGAATGTCAGTACATTTATGTGGCATTGGGAACATGGGGACATTGTGTTCATCTTTCTGAGAGGTCAGTCATCAACACCACATTGCAAAGACATTACGATCTTTACCTCGTCCATTTTGCACATCTTGTTCTCGGTTGAGCGAGTTGAGGACCAAGTGGAGTGATTGTGCAGAAGGTAAGGTGTGTCCACACTCTCTCTCTCTCTGTTTTGGCTTAATGAGTGTACTGGGAGTAGAGGGTGGAGGTGAGAAAGAGGGAGGGGAATCTGGTGAGGGAGAGCGCAGGGACGGGGACTGTGGAGGCATTTCATCATCAAACCCATTGCCATCCCCCATGCAAGCATCTCCCCCTTTGTTCCAAAGCCTCTTTAGGGAATCTCTTCCCTGGTCCCCACTGTTCCCTGATCCAGTGAAGTCCAACACTGCCATCTTGCCTTGCTGGAGCCTCCGTCGTCCTGCCTGATCTGTCAGGTGAGAACAAGTGAATTCCATGAGGTTCCGGCAGTCAAGGATAACAGGGTTGGTGCCATTGCCAATAATCTGATTTTGGCCCATGCAGGCCCTTCCTGAGCCCATCCCAATCCCTGCCCTGTTGTGGTTAGGTTGGGTTTTAGAGCGAGTCATCTTCTTTGCTAGCTCCTCCGGCCAGATTGTGCATACACTGAAGTCATCATCATCAGGCTGGTGGTATCCTCCCATGGTACGTCCACCAGTATTACAACCTATGTTGGGAGGATTAATTCTGTGCGGGTTAAAAGTCACTACAATGGGGTCACTACTGCAGTAGCTGCATGTGGAGCTGCCAGTTTGACTTGCTTTGGGATTACAGCCACTGACACAACTCTGAAGTGCTCTGAGAGGGGCAGATGAGGAAAGTGGTGTACAAGGTAGACACCCACCAACCAGTTTCTTATGAAAAGCAGCAGGGCTCTCGAAACCTCCAGCTTCTCCAGAACAGGATGCACATCCCAAAGGTCTGAGCAGCCCTGTGCGACAGTCTGAGACAGTGCTGTTGGAAGAGGAGGTGTTAGTGGTGGATGCAGTAGACAGACACCCTCCTAGAGTCTTCAGTCCCATGGTTCCACCACCTCTGTTGACAGCACTTATTCCTTGCCTGTGGGAAAATGATGAGGATGGGCTAGTGCTACGTCTGTGGTGACCTCTCCCTCTTCTACAGCGCACCAGTTTCCAACAGCCACAAGGGTGGGAAAAGTCAATAGTACATGTGTGGTCTGGACTAGGGAAGCCTCCTCTGGAGGAAGTGGGCGAGAGGGGCAAAGCGTGAAGAATTTGGGGCCTATGTTCTTTAGTGCGAGAGTGCCGGGGCTGACTGATGTGCTGGTAGGAGGCTGGTGGCCGGGAAGGGTCTGAGTGTGAAACGGCAGGGTAGTGAGGGTTTAGGATGGCAGCATGGGGTAATGGGGCTGAACTGTGGTGTCTGGATAGGCTGTGGGGCAGTTGGTGGCCGGGTCCCAGTTTGGAGATTTCTTTGTTTCCTACAGCTGATACGTCCCTTTCACAGTGGGAGGGGTAGCTGTCATTTGTAGAGCAAGATTTTGACTTGGGTTTTGACTGCTGTCTTTGGGCAGGTACAAATTCCAAGATCCCACCAGGAGATACTGTAAGTTGATTCTGATGATGGCTACTGTGTTGAGTCCTGTTTTGATTCTGATGATGGCTATGGTGTTTCTCCACTAACTCAGAAGTCTTTCCTTTGCATTTCCTGTCACCTTGCCCTGGATCCAAGTTCAGGGATACCTTTTTAGTTCTGTTACCCTTAATGCTTCCACTTCGGGTGAGACTGCTACTGTGGCCCTTGTCTAAGTACAATCCTCCTCTTCCACTTTTATCCACAGACACTTTAATGTCAATGGTATGGTTATGCTTGTGAAGTCTGGGACCCAAAGTTACAGTCCCATTGCTGTGACAATGGCTAGCATTGTGGTCACTGCCCTCAAAAGGGGTACCTTGCTCTCCTTTGTCTCTTTGAACATGGGACGATTGCCTGCGCTTGCATTCCAAAGATAGGAAGTTGGAACCTGGATGGGGACTGGGTGGAGGTTGTTGGGGTTGTAGTGAGCGGGGTGGGGGCTTATTGTGAGTGGCCAGGAGGTGTGAGGAATGCAGGGAAGTGGTCGGAGGGGAGGACACGTGCAAGGCCAAACTTTTGGGCCGCTGAATAACCACTATGCGCTCGTCAAGAGGGAGAGGAGGCATCTGGGGCAGAGAAAAGCTGTGTATTTATGAAAAGAAAAAAAAGAAACAAATTAATCCAACATTGTCCCATTCATTTTGGTACTAGATTAATTTGAGAAAAGGGCACATAGAAGACACAAATACTATGCGAGTATTGCACACAGTTCATATTAGTCACAGAACAAATTTTACATAAACAATTGTGATGAGTAACAGAAGACAGTCTTCTGTTAATCATTCACAACCTTCCTGGTAATTTAAACACAGTGAAACAATAACAATCAACACACAGGGTAAGTCACAGTCATTTGCCTGTTAAAAGACAAACCCTAATATAACAGAAAGGCTTTTCTGACCCATTACCCTTGTTATGCTAAGGGTTCACATCTGCCAAAGATATATAATAATCATCATTACAAATACACAAGCAAGGCATGTAAAGAATTGTGTGTGTATCTATATATATATATATATATATATAAGGAAATGATGTCACCTATTGTAAGACATTAGGGAAATATGGCAATAATTTGATTATTGGTTATAAACTTGTATTGTTGGTTATCACAATCGTGTTGCAACACACCGACCTAGTCTGCTTGACTGTTTGAGAGGTCTTTTGTTTGACATTATTAATGGAATAGCATGAAGGTGAGTAAATGATGTCAAAATTTGAATTTTTGGTTGAACTATGCCTTCAAGAGACACATTGACAAAGTTTATCATGAAAACATGTCACAATATGTAATTGAATGTAAATGGAACAATTGTGTAATTTGCAAAATAATAGTGATACAATATGTTGGCTGCACTAATCGCCCCTCAAAAGAGCAGAGCAGATCAAATCAGCTCATTATTCTAAAGTGTCAGACATTAGTAGTAGACATTATGGAATGTTAATGGAAAGACTATGCGAAGGTTAAGAAGGAGCACCGAAGGGTATAAACAGAAAGAGCGAATGAGAGAAAGAGAAAAGTGTGTATGTCACAGAGTAAAAGAACAGATAAAGCAGGACAGAGGGAACGGTTATGGGATGTGACATGGCTGGATCATCATTGACCTCATCTGGGTGGGGGGTGAGGGGCAGGGGTGTCATGCAAAATAGAACTTCAGACATATTATACACCCACACACACAAATCCCAGGACAGAGCCAGCACTCCATGCTCTTATTTCCACATGCATTCATTCACGCACAGGGCTTGGTGATGGTATCCTCATCCTCTTTGCTTTTTTCTGTCTTGCCTTTTTTAGCCTGTGGTAGTGAAGGGGGTGGGTGGTTACTTTGACCCAGATTTGTCATATTGCAAGTCAACATCACTCCAATCACTTAAACTCACAAAACACCTTATCAGCAGCATTTCACACATAAACTACATGTGATTTTTTTTCTTTCAATGCATCACATTTTGAGCCAGAACAGCAGCACACACTTGGGCATCAGCATGTGCTTGTGTCAGAGATGATCAGCATCAGTGAGCTCATGTACCAGCTGACCACCAAGACAGCTATAAACAGTGATCAGGTTTCACTGATATCACTAAAAAGAATGACATTGGGTTGTATAAATACAGTAAGGTAGCAGTAAAATAATAACTGAAGCATGGAAACAAACACTACTTTTGTTGCTCAGATATTAAAAACGGATATGGAGGAACTGTTTCTTGTTGTAATCCAGAGAAAGACCTCATCCATGTTATCCAAGCTTATTCACACCATATATTAAACCAATTCTAATAAGAAAGAAAGACCTCATCCATGTCATAAGCATTACTCTCACCACATATTCAAGTGATTAATGGAATTACTATCCAACTCTAATAATTTCCAGGCATGTTTTTCATTCAATTCAACAGTCTACAACAATGGAAGCTGCAGACTGCCAATAATAATAAAAATAATAAATAAATGATAAATCTATTAATTTGAAAATAAAAACGTTGATAAACTAATTCTTTCTTTTTTTTCTCCCCTTTTCTCCCCATTTTGGAATGCCCAATTCCCAATACACACTAATTCCTTGTGGTGGCGTAGTGACTCGCCTCAATCCGGGTGGCAGAGGATGAATCTCAGTTGCCTCTGCATCTGAGACCGTTAATCCGCGCATTTTAGCACGTGGCTTGTTGAGCGTGTTACCGCGGAGACATGGCACGTGTGGAGGCATCCATGCACAACTCGCCATATGCCCCATCGAGAGCGAGAACAATAATATAGCGACCGTGAGGAGCATGTGACTCTACCCTCCTAGTAACGGGCCAATTTTGTTTCTTAGGACACTTGGCTGGAGTCACTCAGCACGCCATGTATTAGAACTTGCGACTCCAGTGGTGGTAGTCAACGTCTTTAATCGCTAAGCTACCCAGGCTTCCTGATAAATAAATAAATTATTAAATGAACAAATAATTACATTGAAATGTGTTTATTTAATTCACATTTAAAAATGTAATTATATTTAACAATTAAATTGTGCATTAAAATGCAGTTAAATGTAACAATAAAATGTTATGTAACAATAAAATAGCACATTAATAAGTCATTTGTAAATGCACCTTTTAATTTGCGTTTTTAAAAACGCATTTGGCAATTGCTTTTCTTTATTCATTTGCCAGTTGCTTTTCTTTATTTGCCAATTACTTTTCTTTTTTGTTTTATTTTGGCTTTTCTTTATCCATTTGACAATCGAGTTTAGAAATGTCATTGGATAGTTGACACGTGGGAGCAACCAATGAACTTTCGACTCGGTTTTAGGACACACACCCTCTCCTACGTCCCACTCGAAGGAGATATAAGACGCTCTGTCATTGGATGGTTATTGATAGAGGTATACGTGTTCTATGAAGCCCGTGCAAAACAAACGGTCATGAGGTGTATCAGACGTTAATGGCTACTTGTCGCTGCTGCAGTTAAATGCCGAGTGCAGCCCTCACCGAACGTGCACAGTGGTGCGTGTCTAGGAAGGGAGCCAGTAACCGCGATGCCTTCAACAGAATCGATCCGTGCCACTGACTGAAAGCACGCAGCCGCCATGCTCGCGCTCCACTGGTGTGAGGAACCAAACCATTGGTGAAAGACGCTGGACGTTCGGGCTTTAGCAGCCACCAGATAGTAAACGTACCTGAAGCGAATGCTTCTCTGTGCTGCCTGACCTTCCACTTATTCATCTGTTTCATATGACTTTACTGTATGACTGCTCTCTCTACCATATTTGTGAACAAAAACCCCCATATACTGTACCTGCACTGTAAATGATTTCTGTTGTTTTCACAGTAATATTGCTGTATTTTCAGTGAAAGTTTACTGTAGAAACAGTTTACAGTATGTTGCTGTCAATTTCATAGCTTTTACAGTATTATTGCTGTATTTCCAGCTTTGTCTACTGTAGAAACTATTTACAGGAAAGTTGCTGTCAATTTATGCTATTCTTTGAAAAAAAAAAACAGAGTTGGACAATAATAACAGTAATCCTTATATTACTGTTAAATTGATGACAGTATTATTTCAGACAAGCCCCGACAGAGGACGTTTTTTGGTTTATTGAGGTAATTTCAGCTTAGGAATTTTACAATACATTGTTTCATAAGGGAACCCATAAATGAAGGCATTTAGTATATAGTTAAAAAAAAGTTAAACATTTATGTGGGTGTTTTTTAATTGCGTGTCTTTATGGTTGCCAGATTTTGTCACAGACCCAACTAATCTAATAGGTTTAGCCTACACTTTTTTGGGTGGGAGATGTGATTCCCATCCAATGATCAATAACATAGGTTATGCAAAATAGATAAAATCAATTCCCATGATTTTTTTATTATTAGTATTTTGCTTTCTAATTGCACACTTGATTACACAAAGAGCGAAATCGCAATGGGTATACCTGGCAACCAATCATCTAAACCGTCAGCCAGGTGAGATGTAAAATTCTATTTGTATTCAATATTTTAAAGATGTGTATTTCTAAACGTTTCACCCCAAATGTGAAGATATTCGTTTTACCATTAAATAATCGGTGGTGATTTTGATATAAAGATAACGTTAGCTTTGTAACGCAAATATTCTTGCCAGTTAAACAAATACTAGTTATCACAAGGTTTGCTGTTAATGTTAGTTAATAATTTCAAGTTTAGAACAAAGTAAATCGAAATGTTATTTTTTCTGAACATTTGTGTGTAACGTTAACTTACACCGTGTGCGTGCGTGTGGCCTGTCACAATCAAGGCCTCATATGCGCCCGTTAACGTTACGTTGCCCCTACAAGGCTATGTTCGAAATCGACCTATGTTATCCACGACTTGAAGGGACAACCACAGTGTTTTCAATCATATTATACATTTATAACGTGAGTACAACCGATGTACACTTAAAGTGAATTACACAGTCGGTGAAAGTCGCGCCGAATGAATTCCTGCGTCTCGACATCCTTCAGACCAGACGTTCACAGGGTTCGATTTTGCTCACTCGTTTTCATTCACTTCAAGTACACTACCGTATATTAGTTTATTAATGTCTGGAAACAGCCACTGCCAACGGACTGAGGTTAATTTAGTTGTATATTTGATATTCGTTTGATTTTCACGACAATGGTCATTATAATCTCCGTTTTTGTCACCTTGGGTGCTTCTCATTTCTTATTTGTGACAAATCAGGTTCTCCTCGAAATCGGGTCTCTGTCAGGACCCCAAGCGATCTCAAATTAGTTTTAATTGGTAGGCCTACTCTCTTTAGTGTGTAATTACAATTCCTACAAAATCATGTTATGATAAATCCTTTTTGAACCACTTTAAAATGACCATTAATATCTGTAACTTATTATTTAGCATACTAGCACAGATACCGATTGGCCTGATAGCATACACGCATTTACACCTACTGTACATGTATTCAGTCATCTTTAATGCAATTATGTGTTAAAAAAGATCAGGGTCATTAAGAAAGAGGATTCATTGTGAAACGAAGATCTCCGTAGGTTTATGCAGTGTTGAATATGTTTTTCATCTCTTTCAGCATGTATGTAGTTGTTCGACATTGCAGCGCGCTGATGAGTATTGCTCTTACGGTTAATACAGAGGTAAGTAATTTTCAGCTATTGAAGAACACATTCAAATACATCAAATTAGAGCGGTTTTAGCTTTTAACATGGATCGAGGAGATCAGGATCTTAGAATTTAGTTTAAAGGGATAGTACACCCAAAAATGTACTCACACTCACATAGTTTCATTCTCATTTAAAGGTATTAAGTTTTGGCTTATCTCCTGGTTCAATGTATTGTGGTTCCATATACTGTAAATTAAATGAAAGCTGTTTATCACATTGATGTCTGCCAAGCTGTAGTGCAACTAAATTTTTGTTTTGTTCTCTATAGGCAGCAAAAATCTGGGATCTGCATTGGCCCTTCGAAGTCTGGACTGGAGAATGTTTTTACAGTTTAATGAATTAAATTTTAATAAAAGTTTTTAAATGGACTTCTGAGTGTTGTCATAATTGATGTGACATCTTATAATTAGTAATATAACTGTGAAATATTTGTGCATACAAGTCTTTATATTTCATTCTTTTTAAGCGTGTAACAGATTGTATTTAGTCATAATATGTATATATGTGAATATAAAAACTATAATATGTGAATATAAAAACTACCGTAATCAATTATACTGCATAGTAACTTTACAGTGTTTTAAAATACAGTGCAAAAACAAGAACTGTAATTAATTTTACAGTATAAATATACTGTAAGTTATTATACAGTATGCTGTGAACTACTGTAGTCAGATTTACAGTAATATTACCGTGGAATAAAATACTGAAGCTTGCTGGATATTTGTTGCCAGTAAGTTACTGTTGATTTTACGTTAAATTTTTTACAGTGTGGATCATCCACAAACATTGGGATTTGATAAAACTTTGCAAAACTGTATCTATTTCTATAGCTCAATAAAGTGATACTACTTATTTTTTTCTTCTTTTAATTAAAATTATACCTTTTAAGTGATGTGGCTTTATTTCACACAATTCAAGCAGTTAATGGGGAGAACAGGGTGAAACTCTTGTTGATTTTTTATCATTTTTATTCTGAAAATGTTTAGCAAAAGCTGTAACATTTGACCTCAAATGTTACAAATATCTATAACATGTTAGTTGCCATTATCTGAGTCAATTAAATGTAAAACTACATCAAGTCTGATACAATTAAACTGTAAATTAATTAATGTTAAATCCATAACACCCGGACTACAATTGCAAGAGAGGTATGTACCAATACTTCACAAAGCACTTTAATGCCAATATACAGTTTAGTGTTTAATAAGTGTATAGCTACTGTTATAGTCAAAAAACAAAGATGTGCAAAACATATGATTAAGAAGCATAGACTTTATTTGCAACATTATGTACACAGCAGATAGATGTGGAAAGAATAATATTGTACAGTATTTTTAAATTAGCATTCCATACAGACTGGCTCCCTTCCTGAACACGTACCACTGTGCACGATCTGAGAGGGCTCGGCATTTAACTGCAGCAGCGACAAGTGACCATTTACTTCTGATATGCCTAGCGTCCATTTCTTTTGCTCTGGCTTCACAGAGTAGGGGTGTGTCTTAAAACTGAGTTGAAAGTTAATTGGTTGTTTTCACATCAACTGTCCAATGGCATTTTTAAACTCGATTGTCAAATAGATGAAGAAACGTAATTGGCAAATAGACCATGAAAAGCAATTGCCAAATGCTTTTTTAAAACACGATTTAAAACGTGCATTTGACTTATTGAACAAAATGACTTATTAATGAACCATTTTATTTTTACATTTAATAGCATTTTAAAAATAAATTAAATACACGTAGCCTATTAATGCTCAATTTAATTGTTAAATATAATTAAAATGTTTACGTGTGAATTAAATAAACACATTTAAATGTGTATATTTATTTGTCCATTTATAAACGGGCTTATTTATCCACGTTTTTATTTTCAAATTAATAGATTGATCATTTAGTTCTTCATTCTTTTTAATTGGCTTTCCGCGGCTTCCATATACAACAGACGCATGGGCCTGTTCAACAACTAGCACCAGTGCCAAGATAATGTATATGTAGACTTCGCTTCTGGCTGTATTATTTTAAGCCATACGACTTAAATCAAAAGAAGCGGAAGCAGGTGAATAGGTTAAAAAAAAGGTGAAATGAGGAGTCAGTGAAATTATTTCCCGCATCGTCATACTCGTTGCACCTCAATCTCTTTTATCACTGGAAAGCAGAATCACAGCAGAGAGCCTTTGTTTCTGCTGCTGACAGAACCGTCCTCGCAAAACTGTGCTTGAAGCAACGTGTGAAGAACAACCGTTTAAGCAGATGTTTAGCCAATCCTGTAGTGACATGTGCATAAGCTGGACACTGGAAGAGATAACAAGAACGTCCGCCACAGATTGGCTGGCAACTATATTGACCGTCACTTTTTAGGCTATGCTGATGCTGTCACGCATTTTCAGATGCGCTTCCAATGTAGTCAATTTGAGTCATTTGAAAAAATAATTTTCACAAACTCATTTGAGCTTAGGGGAAAATACACTTATCATATATTAAATATAAATGTACGCTATTTAAATTTCACCATTACGTGTATGCGCTTTAAAGCAATTTCTGCTGCAGATCTCAGACGTTACAGATGAAGACGTTAACTATGGAAGAATTTATATCCTAATATTTTTTGTAAACAATCGATTGTTGCAGTAAAGGTCGCAAATTCTCATTACTGAGCGACATTTTATTGAAAACAAAATATTAAGTGCTTATAACCGGAAACGGGAATTGCATATGAAAGCCTCTACAATAAAACGAGAATATGACTTACGTTATAAGCTGTATGTCCGGTGTATCGTCATCGTTCGTAATTAGATTCCTGTGTTTCTCCACGCGACAATTCCGCTCCAATGCCGCCAGACATTTACATAGCTGCAGTTATCTATGGTGTTTGCCTTAATATGTGTGTTAAACTTAAAACTAAATGCACATATGTCCATCAGTATATCAAGTTAAGGCAGTTTCCCCTCGTATTGTAAAAACATTTAATAAAATAAATAATATCCTGATTAGTATGCACAGTTAATACCAATGTATACGGCAGATGTGTATGTGCAATGAGACAGCGCGCGATGTGGAGGGGGGGGGTTGAAATCAAGGCGGGGTTTCTGTGTGCATGACATCATCCTAGACCAATGACAAACAACATGTGAAATGTGTGGGCATATAAAACGTGCAAGGTTTTTAAACGCAATCAGTTTATGATGGGGAAGATTGGTTCACCCCAGTTGATTTATTAACAAATTGCAGACTTAAGTCTGTCACGTTGTAACATTCCGTTCTGAAATAGATTATACACGTCTAGAACACAATAACTCTATCTGACGTGACAACACCTGTTTGAATCGAACTTAAAGGAATATTCAGGTTTCAATACAAGTTTAGCGCAATTGACAGCATTTAAATCATAATTTAAACGGTTGTAAATGGTGGCCAATCCGTAAACATTAAAATACTCACTGTTTCAAAAGTATAGCCACAAGACATAAACAATATGCATGCTTTAACATGATTTCAGTGTGATAAAATCACGTACTATTTTTTTGTGTTTGTGTAAAGATATAACCAATTTTACAAATTTGTTGCCATGACGATCTACATGTCAACCAGGGGTTATTCTGGGATTTCAATCATATGGGCTCAGTCCCTAATAACACTATTAGATGTGCAAAATTAATGTATTTAACGCTTTAGCATAGATAGTGTTTAGATTTAGTTTTTACTGTTTAAACTATTCAATTTAGCCAGCTAATATTCATTCAGAAAATGGTAACGTCCCATTATAAGCACAACTTTAAAAATGTGTGTGTATATATATATATATATATATATATATATATATATATATATATATATATATATATATATATATATATATATATATATATAACAAAAACTGAAACCGTTTAAAGAACAATTAAAATAATATTCTTTTTATTATTTTCCATTTATTAAAGGAATAGTTCAACCAAAACTGAAAATTCTCTCATTATTCACTTATCCTAATGCCTTCCCAGATTTGTATGACTGTCTTTCTTCAGCAGAACACAAATAAAGATTTTTAGAAGATAGAGCTATGTTAGGTCCTTATAATGAAAGTACACTGGTGCCGGCACTTTGGAGGTCCAAATGTCATATTAAGGAAACAATAAAGTAATCCACGTGACTCCAGTCGATCAATGAATGTCTTCTCAAGCAAATCGATACGTTTGTTTAAAAATAAATAGATAATTAAAACAGTAACTTTTAAAACGTGTAATGTAAGTGCATTGGCGAGTTCACACGAGAATTCGGAAGTGGCACTTATTTATAACAGAAGAACGAACATCATGCAAGTGTTCGGCCATTTCAAACCACATCAGAGTCCTGGATGGAAGCGCTGATTTAAAGATAAAAACATTTTAATTATCAACTTTTTTTTTATTACATAAACCTATCAATTTGCTATCGAGTCATTGAGATTACTTTATTGCTGCCTAAATATGACTTTTGGACCGCCAAAGTGCTGGCACCCGTGTACTTTCATTATAAGGACCTGACAGAGCTCTATCTTCTTTTAAAAGTCTTAATTTGTGTTCTGCTGAAGAAAGACAGTCAAATAAATCTGGGATGGCATCAGGGTAAGTGAATAATGAGAGAATTTTCATTTTTGGTTGAACTATTCCTTTAACAAATTTGTTTAAGAAATTGTGTTTATTATAGAAAATCATTCATTTCGGGGAGTCATGTGAAGCTTTGCTAATTTTATTACTATGTGTTTCATAAACCGGTGAGATTCGATACACCCTAATTCTTAACTGTTTTAGGAAGCCAATATGTAAAAAATTCTAAATCCTCGGGCTCAGGAGATATTAAGACACTTACGTGCTCGGGCTGATTCCCTGGAGCAACAGACCAAAAGCCCCGGAATCAATTCAGATGGTGAACTGAAAGACATCTGGTGTGAATTGATGAATGGGTCACAATACTGATGAAAGTCATTGCAGATTTGGAGGATCTTGCTGTAATACGTTGATCGATTACTTTCATGGAGACGAAATTCATTGAGTAGGTTACAAGATGCTCTTGTAACCAACACTGCTCTCTCCCCACTGGGAAAAAGGAACACATATGTGAGAATGCTGTTTGTAGACTACAGCTCAGCATTCAGCACCATAGTGCCCTCCAAGCTTGATGTGAAACTCCAGGCTCTGGGCTTAAACAGCTCGCTGTGCAGCTGGATCCTGAACTTCCTATCAGGCAGACGTCAGGTGATTAGAATGGATAGCAACATCTCCTCATCACTGACCCTCAACACTGGAGCCCCGCAGGGCTGTGTTATCAGCCCACTACTGTATTCACTGTACACACATGAATGTGTGGCAACACATAGCTCCAATGCCATCATTAAGTTTGCTGATGATACGACAGTGGTAGGTCTGATTACTGACAATGATGAAACAGAGAGGAGGTGCACACTCTGACATGCTGGTGTCAGGAGCACAACCTCTCCTTCAATGTCAGTAAGACCAAGGAGCTGGTAGTGGACTTCAGGAGGAAAGACAGAGAACACAGCCCCATCACCATTAATGGAGCACCTGTGGAGAGAGTCAGCAGCTTCAAGTTCTTCGGTGTCCATATCACTGAGGAACTCACAGCTCACCAGCGCCTCTTCTTCCTTAGACGGCTGAGGAAGTTTGGAATGAACCAACTCATCCTCATCCTCATACGGTTCTACACCAGCACTGTTGAGAGCATCCTGATTGGCTGCATTTCTGCCTGGTATGGCAATAGCACCACCACAAACGCAAAGCCCTGCAAAGGGTGGTGCGAACTGCCAGACACATCATCGGAGGTGAGCTTCCTTCCCTCCAGGACATATATACCAGGCGGTGTGTGAAAAAGCTCGGAGGATCATCAGAGACTCCAGCCACCCGAGCCATGGCCTGCTCTCACTGCTACCATCAGCCAGGCAGTATCGCAGCATCAGGACCCGCACCAGCCGACTACATGACAGCTTCATCCCCCAAGCAATCAGACTATTGAACACTTGATCTCACTATCAATTTACATCAGCACTGCACTTTATTAATCTTATTATCTCACACTGGACTGTCATAAATTATGTTCTCTTTACAATACAACCTACTATATACTTTTTTTAATATTTATTTCTTTATCGTATGTGTATTCTATATTATGTGTATGTGTATTCTATAGTGCGTGTATTGTTTACTGTACATTGTATATTATTATTGTGTTGTGTAATTATTTGTACATTAGATATGTAAATTGTGTTGTGTAAATATGTTGTTTATTGTAAATTGGTATATGTCTCATCACTGTCATGACTGATATGTTGCTCAGAACGGCACACAAGACTTTCTCCCACTGTTGCACTTGTGCATATGGTCGTGTGACAATAAAGTGATTTGATTTTTATTTTATTTGAAGATTGTTGGACGTCGAGAGACAGATCGATTATCTGGAGTCATCGTAGAGGGAATTAGCTGCTTATCTGCTAGCAACCAAGGTGGATTTGAAGTGCCTTTGGGAAAAACTGGAGGATTTGAATCCTGAGCATGTGGAAGGCCGAGATATGGTGAAATTCCTAGCTCTTCCCGAGTCTGCTCGACATAACAGGCCATAAGCTGGAAATTGAGCAAGATCACAGAGTCCCAGGTTGGTGATCCATGGAGGGAGACAGGGCCAATCAATACTGGTCTAATTTCTGAGATCATCCGATAAAGGTCTTGTGTTGCGCGAGGCGAGGAGTAAAGGAAAGCTTTCTCGGAAGAATCACAACATTTTCTTGTTCACAGACTTTGCAAATTAGACAAGAGAGAAACGTGATTGATTCAAGGAATGCAAGAATCTAATTAAATCAATGGAAGATCACTTTTGCACTGATGTTTCCGGCCAAACTTAGAATTGATCCTAAGGATGGCCACAAAGAATTTACATGTACAAAGCAAGCGATGTCCTTCATAAAATCATTGGAGTGAGTAAGCCATATGGTGTTTCTTATGTGGCCCCAAGTGAACTTGACTCGTTAAATATACACTTGACTGTCTGAGGTAGCTGGGGGCCTTTTTGTTTCTTTTTGTGTAGGTTCCGCCTAGCGGCTGGAATTTGTTTTGTGTAGTAACACGCCTTCAAGAAACTCTTGCATCGACGGAGGATCGCTTTTGCACTGATGTTTCTGGCCAAATTGAGAATAGATGCTAAGAATGGCCGCAAAATATTTACATGCTCACAGCTAATATTGTCTTTCATAGAAACAGTAATTCTGCTGTAAAGTCTGTGAGGTGAGTGGGGACTGGACTGCCTGGAGCGATGAAACCGCTGCCAGGGGCGAAGGAGAGCCCTGCCATCCCCCAGAAACACGGAGGGGTCAAAAGAAGACTGGCGTCCGTGAGGGGAGGAGGGAAGTGACTCCCCGACCGCCTGGAGCGGTAGGGCCGCTGTCAGGGGCGGAGGAGTGTCCCCACGTTCTGTCCACCGGGGTTCGTGGGTCTGACTCTGGTCCGCCCGGGGAGGAGCGGCTGTCGTCCGCCTGAGAGGGTGTAGGAGTGATCAAGGAATATGCGACGGTGTATCAGAGAACTGGCGAGTAAGTTTTTTTTTCATCTCTCTCTCTCTCTCTCTCTCACTGCTGCTCCACGTTGGCCTTTTCCCTCTCTTTTAAATTTTACAGTGGTTGTTTGGGTGTACTACACTGTTACAGGTGGTACCCACCCTATTTTAATTATTTGTGGTTCCCTCCCCTTGTCCCCTCCCTCATCCAGGTAGACGGGGATGACCTGCCGGCAGACGGGGCGGAAGGCAAGCCCCTCCCCAGGGAAAGGGGGGTTTACGTCATGCTGGGGGCTCCCTAGCCTGAGAGAACGAGGGAGGAATGTGGCAGGGTGGAGAGCTGGGCCAGGTGGTGATTCTACACACCTGGTCCCTTATCAGGCTAATCAAGCCTCCGAGAGGGATAAAGGCCGACTGCGGAAGATGGTGCGGGAGAGAGAGTTCGTTTACGGGCATGTCCGTCATGTGTGTTTGTGTCTTTTGTTTAAGTTTCTCATTAAAACTGTTATTTATATCGTCAAGCCGGTCCTTGCCTCCTCCTTGCCTGTCTAAACCCCTTTACACTCCTATTGTCTGGAGAATGTTTTATAGATTATTTTCTGTTATGTAATTCTGTCTCACAAAATTTGTATAGAAACACCGGACTTGAGCAATCCGACAGAAATTTGTTGTGGGGACTCTCGTAAGCATACATGGACTGTTTGAGTTTAGAGGGATGGATAACTGTTGGCACTGTCGTGTGCGGGGTTAATGCACAAATTTTTTCTGTTTGTGTGCTCAGGGTTTGATTGTTGCACTAATGGGGAATGTGGTCTTTATCATTTTTATTTTTGACACACAATCTATTATTGTGCTTACTATATTTTATATAGTGGTTCTCTCCACATGGAATGTGAATGGGTTGGGACACCCCATAATAAGAAGGAAGGTTATTTATTTTCTTAAGGGTAAGAAATATGATATAGTGTTTCTTCATTTAATGCATCTTTCCAAGCAGGAAGCTGAAAAATTGGGAAGATATGGGGTTGACATGTTTTCTTTAGTGCTGGCTCAAGTAAGAGCAGGGGAGTCATTACATTGATAAATAAACATCTACAATTCAAACGTCTCAAACAGGTTTAAAATAAATTAGGAAGAGTCATTATTGTTTTAGCTGAAATTCAGGGGCAAAGGTTGATTTTGGCTAATATTTATGCACCTAACACTGATGATCAGGGCTTTTTTATAGATCTTGAAGGGATGTAGCAAGCCGCTGGCACCCCTCATGATATAATATTGGGAGGAGACTTTAATCTTTTGATTGATCATAGTGAAGCAAATGTGTGTAAGCCCCCTAGAGCAACATTGACGCTTCACTGGATGTGTAAATATCTTGGTCTTACAGATATTTGGAGACTTTTGAACCCACCTGGTATGGACTATACGTTTTTTTTCCATTAGATTTATTCTAGAATAGATTTTTTTATATATATCTAGGTCGTTCATTTTAACTGTTTTTGATTGTTCAATTGGAAACATCTTAGTCTCAGATCATGCCTTGATGAGTTTTGAGGTGCTGCCACACATGTGGATTGTGAGGGGGGTTACTACTACACTCGTTTACCTATATGAGAATGGAGTGTTTTGATCTTTTGGAAATTTGGTTCAACACATTAAGATTCCCAGATCTCAGTTCTTAAGGTATTTACAGCTGCGCCACCTGACCTGTAATATTTTTGGGAGTAGCTCACAGCCCCCTAAAGTGACAGATACTCTGGAAGAGGTGATTACTGCTTTTGGAAAAGGTCATGATGCATCAGTGTAGTACTCCCTGTTAATTCAGAGTCCAGGGGATGGAGCTTTAACTTCTATCAAGAGATTATGGGAGATTTAACTCTGTATTGGAGGAGGGAGTGTGGGCTAGGATTAAAAAAATGCATCTAGAGATGCAAGGGTTCACCTTATGCAATATAAGATTCTTTATAGATTCTGTTGGACCCCCTCTAGATTATATAGGCTTGGTCTTAAAGACAAACCCACCTGCCTGTGATGCCATTCAGAAGATGGAGACACATTCCATGTTTTTTGAGGGTGTGCTAAGATTCAAGAATTTTGGTTGAAAGTTCAGAGTTGTATGCGTGACTTTTTCGGAGTAGTGTGTGGAAATGGGGAGGGTGGCTGCTTTCGAGGAAGTAGTAAGTAGAAGGCTAGGGTTTTGGGACTTATTTGTAAAAAAAATGGGGGTATTATTTAGTTTTTGGGGGTATTCTGTGGGAGGGGATGTAGAAAGTGTAGTTTAGTTTAATTATGTATTTTTATTATATTATCTTTTATGTTTTTTGGTTGTGTGTGTTATGTGGGACCACAGGGTTGTTCGTTGGGGGTCAGGGTGGGGATGGTGAATGGGGAGGGATATTAGTGGAGTTTGAATGTGAAATGTTGTTGTTGTGTATGTGTTGGGTTTTTCTTTGTGGTGTCTATATGAATCAATAAAACATTTTAATTACAAAAAGAAAATCAATAATTTTGCAACTTATATAGATTAAAGTTATATAAAACACTACAAAAACCTATTATTACAATAAATCTCACATTTAGCTTGTTTTCTCTTTAGTGGAGTGAATTTTCTCCAGATGATGTTTCTCTGTATTCAAAAGACATGAGTCATGAGTTAATGACATACATGCCATTAACTCGTGACTCGAGTCTTTTGAATTTGTTCAAATAGAAAATCATTCAGAAAAGAGATTTTAATTTCAATAGAATAACACTGGTAAAATAGAGGTATAAAATAATTCTAAAACTTATTAGTTCATATTTGTTCACATATTCATACACTTTTACACCAGTAGGTGGCAACAAATTAATGTCTTCTGTAATTTGAGTGAGTCATTAAAACATTGATAAAGAACCTTTTGCACAGACCTGCACAGTGTCCTGCACAGACCTTAGCATGGACAGGGGCGGAAGGATAAAAAGGGCACTTAATTTTTATTTATGTTTTTATTATGATTAGTAATTATAAATACTTAACTAATTCTTTGCTTCTTGAGTATTTAAAGCATTTTATTGTATATACTGTATATAATTTGTTCTATTTTTCCTTTATCACAACAGCCTATACTGTTATATTACTCACAAAAGCACCATGGTAATTCACTTGTTTATTTATATATTTTCAGACATGGTCTGTGACAACCCCATGTTAATGACATGTCATTGTTAAACCATTCATACAGTAATGCCATGTTACCTTCAGAGTACCCACTTCAAGGGCTCTGCAGTTCGGAGTGAGTATAGGGTAAAGTGAAGATCACTAAAGATTGGAATCAGCACCCGATCTGCTGTAGCATGCGCTCTTAAAGGCACCTTTAGGGGCTTGTGCCCCTGCTGCCCCTGTTCTGTGCACCTCAGTGCCACCAAGTCTAATTATACTTTATTAAAATAAGTATGTCTACTAAGAATTTAACTGTGTTTAAATATCATAAGCGTTTTCCCCACTAATGACAACAAAGCATATCATTTTGTGAACTGTTGTGCATGACCATCAAAGTATCCAAAAAAGACAAGAGTATTAGCATAAAAGTAATTACACATTTGAATTACATCCTGATATCATTGTTATGTCATTAGTTACTTCTAAATTCAATCAGCCCCTTACTCTCCTTTCAAAACATTCTTCTGAATACTTCCCGATCTGCAGCTGATCAAACAAATAGATAGTCCCATCCCCAACCCATGCTATTGGCGGTTTCTTTTCAGACGGGTCACTCAAAACAAACAGAGGAATATTCGTAGAGCCACAGAGACACAGTGTTTACAGTTTTCAAGATAATTAATATATGAATGGCTTACTTTTAGTTGTCTTTGCATATTAAGCTGAGATAGGAAAAAGTAGCTTTTTTAACACAGAAAAGTTACACACTTCAGCTTTAACCCTTAAATGCATACCTCGGGCCTTTAGTGACCCGGGACTTCATTACACCCCCTGTACTTCATAAATTTTAGACTTGTGCCCACACCTCTTTGGTATTCCTCAGTCTTTCTTTTATAAGTAGTGTAACACAAAAAAGGTAAAAATTTTAAAAAAGTATAATAATTTTATAATGGCTTTATAAAGTACCAAACGTGTATAGGTTCATAAGAGACCCTAGGTGTCATTGGTGTTGTGTTTTTTTTTAATAAATTATATTTTTATGTTTAATTCATATCCATAAGTTTACTATCACAGGATATCTATTTCTTTGTTTATTACAAGACAGATTAGTAATATATTCATACAACTACTATATCATGTTGATGTCCTGTGCGACAACTGTGAATTATCAGTATCCCATATGCATGTATACACATAAATATTATACATGCTGTTTGTAATCTAGGTGGCACTGTTGTTTCAGTGACTGACTTGATTTACATTTGACATTGCTTTTTGATGAAGAAATAACTATAGCAAGTACAACACATGAACAGTATAATATGATGTGGCAGGGCGGAGGGCGGGGCCGGGTCGTGATCCTACACACCCGGTCCGGTATTAGGCTAATTATGCCTATGTGAGGAATAAAGGCTGACTGCAGAGGATCGTGCGAGAGAGAGATCGTTAGCGGACATGTCCGTCGTGTGTGTTTGTGTCTTCTTTTAAGTGTATCATTAAACTATTATTTATATTGAAAAGCCGGTTCTCGCCTCCTCCTTTCCATTGATCCCTTTACATATGACTATTGCCATTTGGGTGAAGAACTGAAATAATGTAAGTTGTGTATCTATTTAGACTCAATAAGTGCCTGAGTAAACACTTGTGTGCAGCTTATGTGTAGCTCAATCAGTGTTTGAAAGCCAGTTGCGTCTCATTAAATTTCAGTGTGAAAGTAATGAATCCTGTTGTTGATTTGTCCTAATTTGTTGCATTATCTCTTTGATATATGAAAAATAAACATCAAAATATATAAAAATATATTTTATTATATTATTTTCTAATTGTCTTACACAATCTGAGCATTTTGTAGATTCATTTGTGATAGATATACGTACCGGATCTGATAAGACCTGAATATGTACGAGTGTTTGGTGAAATTCCCATACATGAATGGGTTAAACTGAAATGAGCTACCCCCACCCCCTTTTTCAGTTATTCCACCAAACTCCTATAGATGGCAAATCATTAATTGATGCATGCATGCATGCATTCATTCATTCTTACATATTTTAGCAAGCAGGAATGGCCATATACATTGTGATTAAGCAATAAGGCATGAGAGTCTGTGCTATATTGTGAATATAGTCATGACTGAATGGTGTTGTTACACCACAAAATATAGCACAGCCTTGAGTGCCTTATTGCTTTTATAAAACTGTCACCACATAATAAAAATATTAAGGACACAAATGTTCATTAAAATGTTAAATTTTGTAAGTAAATCATAAAATTCCATCTATCCACCAAAAATTATAGTCCCTGATAGTCAGGGCACAAGAATAACTGTCAGAAGTTCAAATAGAGGTTCTGTGAAGAGGTCAGAGATGTGCTTTATCATGAATAAAGCACATCTGTTGACCAATCGACACCCAGGGCTGAAACTATCAGTTTTAAAATAGGCTATATGGGATAGAGCTGAGCAAAGAAAGATGCATTACCCCTGATAGCATGTATACTTCACCCAGAGGTCTATTTTATGTGTTCTGGAAGATGTTTTTATTTTCTTTCTTAGCTCTTCTGCAATATGTTTCCTCTCAGATTTCAATAAGACATTCATCAGTCGTTTATGTTTTAGACTATTTAGACTAAATATCATCTTTTTAAGATGTTTAGCAGATGTTAATTTGAATGTGATGCTTTCCAGATTAAATGCTCTTAAAAAGACATATCAGAGATGTACATGTGCTAAATATAGAAACAATAGGACTGGATAACATGTGAAATTGGGGTTAACATAGCATATTCTCCTATTTCCTTAATGCCGAGTTTAGGCAAATCGGAGCTTACATCCAAGTGATGTTAAAAAAAAAAAAAAAAAATATGTATAGAAGAGCCGCTTGTGTGTAGGTGTCTTTTTAAAGATGTTATATCACAAGTGTTCCTGTGAGCGACAGACAATTTAGGGTCACGCTCATTCAGAGGGATGATTCCACCTCACACGCCCTCCCAACCGCTTCGTCTATGTTAAGTCTCGAGGGACCACATGAGGAAGCATGGCGGGCCACGAGGTTGACCTGGAAGATACTGAGGAGGATATTGCGCCCATGCAAGTGCAGTATGCATGTGATGAAATCCGTCCCTCTCTGGATGAGCATGGTGTTGTCATATTCGGCAGGTCTGACGATGATAATGATGCGTGTCACTCGTAGCATTGGAAGAATGGTGCTGCAGTCCCTCCCCCAGCGAGTTACTCCATGTCATTGCTTGGGCGGTCGAGGAGCTCGGCCTTGAGTGGTCGCCTACTGTCGAGTCAGAACATTTTTGTCTTAATGAATGATTCCTGCACACCTTCTGCTGTCAAAAGACCATGGGTTGGAAAGCAGTGTTGTTCTTTCCTGAGGTTCACATTGAGCTTACTGAGACCTGTCACGCGCCCTAATCTGTGTGCGCCCAGATTGGAGTGGCTGACATCCTTGGGCATATTTCAGCATCTTTGTACTGTGACGCAAATAGTGTTGTCAGTCCCCAGCAGGAAGAATCCTCCTGGAAGTATAGCATTTATAGCAATCTAGAGCTCATGCTTTTCTATTCGGTTTCAACTCGCCCTTCCCAGCTAACGAGTCAGTTTTTATTGCAACGCTTCCTATGCATTGCTTGAATAGTGTGCGTACATTTGTAGTGGCTGCTTGACACGTGCTGAAGGCTGAAAAAGCTCTTTCTTCCTCTCCAATCAAACTTACTCGCCGGGATAACTGCAGGTGATTAGTGTCTAATCGCATTACACGGTTGCTTGATGTGCATAACTGAGCATTTCTCAGTGTGTTAATAAAAAACGGTAGTGTGCGGATATACATTCTGGTTCGTGACGTGGCTGCCTCGCTTCAACAGTGTTCTATCCTCCATGTTACAGTGCAGGACACACCCATTCTGCGCTCCGAGGTAGTAAATCTCCTTGTGAAAGAGGCAGTCGTTCCCCATACCTTGCACAGAGAGAATGTTACAGCCGTTATTTTCTCATCAGCAAGCATAAAGACAGTGGCCTCTGGCCTATCTGCACCTGTGACCTTTTAATTGAATTCTGATCATACTGATCACTTACAAAAATTCTCTCTCTTATGTTTAAAAGTCCTTTCCTTCGTATTCTAGAACTGCGCACGTTCATGAAATGTGTCAATGCAGCACTCACCCCTTTGAATACGAATGGGATGTGAATTCTAAATTACCCGATCAAAGGTTCTGCTATGAGACCACAGGGACATTATACTTCACCATTTGAACAGCCTGGGAATCAGTGTAAACTGGGTGAAAAGGATACTTTCTGGAGGTTCGACTTAACTCCATGAGCATACCTGCGCACCTCAAGAGCGAGCACGTCCAGACTATTCACCAGTGTCTGTCTGACCTAATTTCACTTCCATCATACATTAGAGTTGCGTGGGGTTGGGGTTGATAAAGTGCAATATGCTGTCACGTCACAATCAAATTGCATTGTGGGATATGGAGCTGCCTGAAGCATACATCAGAGTAGACTCTCTCCCTCTGTCAAAATCAAGGGGTTGAGGGTCTGTCAACAAAAAGTTCCCTCGCTCACTTAACAGTAGAGATGCACCGCTCGACCGGCCAGGGACCGGAATTAGCTGATTTTCCACATGCTCGGACCGGATCGGTGACCGGCCGGTCAGCCTCATGTCTTACCGATCCCAAGCCGGTCCGTTATGTTGCCAGCGGCGCAGGCAATAAGTCACAGCCGCACGTAAACATGTAATTGGCATGGAAGATCTTCACTGTGAGTGAAGAATACATAAAGTTCGCAATTTGTAATAATTGTAAGGCCAAAGTAAACCGTGGGGGAACCACCACAATAACTTTCGGAACAACAAACCTAATTAGACATTTAAAACACCATCACCCAGCTGAAAATGCCCATTTTAAAAAAGAAGCTAAAAAGGGAAAGTGGCTAAAGCTAGCCAGAGCTCAGAGCCAGTCACAAGTCAGCAGCCTCTCCTATCAACCCTTGGAATGAACAGCGAAAAGACCAAAGCAATTACGAGGAAAATTATGGAATTCATGGCCCTGGATGACCAGCTGTTCTCCATAGTTGAGGACAGATTGTTCAGAAATATGACAAATTTTCTCGATACAGAGTAGGTGATACTTTTCCGACGTCGCGTTGCCCGAGTTGTTTAAACTCGTGTCATGTAGCACACGCAGCCTGTTATCTGTCAACATTTGGGTACACAAATCCGGGAGGGGGAAGGGGGGTGCTGGATGGCAGAGGCAGGCTAAATACATACAAATTGTGCCGTTGTGAGTAACGTAATTCTTCCCACCGTGTCCAATATTAAAATCAGTGCGACACACTTTGCAAAAGGCGTGGGCATTGTCGATATGGCTTCAGGATATTAAATTAAATTCTTCCGTCCAGCTGTTGTTAAATTTACATGTATATTTTGTTTTTTTCACCGGCTCACCAGCTGAGTCTTCTTCTCCCATCTACCAGTGATACTTGATTTAACATCCCGCGTCTACTGCCTGTGCAGATATCAACAGTGCAGCTGGGTTGTAGGTTGCCAGGTTGAGGTCATAAATGACTTGTAATGTGTATGATGTGTCGATTGTGTGAGTAGGATGCGTTTCATTCAAGATCTGGCAACTGGACCATCTTGGAATAATATATTGATGTGATTATTCATATAACGTGGTTTGGGCCATACAAATTACGGGAGTTTTTTTTGGACACAACGGGAGACTCCCGGGAAAAACGGGAGTGTTGACAGGTATGGTTTTCAGATCTTTGGAATGGTTTTGTTAGACGAGTAATAAAGAGAAAAAGGTCCATTTATAATAGTGGAAAATGACATCTGTTATATAAAGCAATTCATTTGCAGTTAATTGTTATTTCTAAAATCCTGTAACTTAGTGCAGTTTGGGGGAAATTGTAATGTTTAATAATTTATTTTATTATGAAAATACAATTTTGCATTGAAGAAAGGTAGATTTTGTTTGTATATGTGGTCAATAATAGTTCTTAGAAAGAAAATCGAAACCGGAAAAATCGGTATCGGCAGGTCACACTTGTAAAAAATCGGAAATCGGAATCGGCCAAGAAAATTGCAATTGGTGCATCTCTACTTACTTCCAAAATGGTTCCAGGGATTCCCCCGAGGGGATGTGCTTAGGGGAGTTAGCCAGTGGATGTTAAATGTGAAGGGGAACACAATCCAAGTAGAAAGAGTATTCCCCAAAGTGTTTAGCAATGTCTCGTTCCCTTCATCTCAGGGAATAGAAGTTACAAGAGTAACCGGAGACATTTTTAGATGCCATGTCAGTTGGACATTAAAGAACTTCAACTTTTGAAAACACATCTCGAAACTGCGTATAGCTTTTTGCATCTAACTTTAGATATGAACGGCACATCTAACTTTAGATATGAACGGCACATCTAACTTTAGATATGAACTTTAGATAAAAATTTTTTTAAATAATAAAGATGCATACATATTTGATATCGCTACACAGTCAACAAATAACGATGAATAAATGCATATACATTACAAAATCCATACATGCAGTTGATTTAAAAAATGTACCTTTATTTTTAAGACTATAGATGAAGTTACTGTTTACAAAGAAACGCTCCACCCCGCTCCTTCCGGGTTCTTTTGGTTGCCAAAAGATACAAGAACTGCTGTCTATGGGTTCTTTTCTGAAATTGCACTGAAACTGCCCAAAAAGTGCTGTTTTGGGATTGAAACACCCCGTTTCTCACAGATTATTGGAGATGTGGGCTTCTCTAAAATTCCACCAGATCGTTGCATCAGGATTTTACATAAACGATGATAATTCACTTCCCACCGTCATTGTTATCGCATCTACTCTATTAGACACAATTGACCCGCAGCAGCTGTTGGTTGATATTAACTTTTTACGAAGAAGTTAATGTCGGAATGTTACATGTCCGACATGATCATACAGGCTAATGGAACCAAGTTTAAACTTGTTATGCTGACATTTCAGAAAATAACCCACTTCATTTCTTAACTGTAAACCATAGATAAACCATTTATAATAACTTTTATTAACATTACAATACATTATGACATTATATATTAAAAACTACAGCGCTGCCTATTTCCACCGTTGAAATCTGCTGCTCGACAGAACCCGGAAGCGCTGTTGCTGCGATGTGACGTCAGAGCAATTTCATCTGTATGTGAATGAAAGACTTTTATTTTAAAACTGCTGATGAGAGAGGAAGTCGATCCGCAGACTGGTTTCACATTTCTCGCTTCAACGCAAACAACACTGGCGTCCGGGCGCTGCTACGGTACCAGTCGTGACTGCCCGACTGCTCGCCTTTCTACGGCTCACAGATGTAATTCGTCGCGTACCACCGACTGGAACCGTACAATTCATTGTCATTTACTACCGGGTAACGGTTCGGACTCATTCTTACTACCATACTGTCAAAATATCAGCGACTTTCTTCGAAGTCACACGGCCAGCTAACGCGCGTTAGCAGGTTAGATGTGCTTTTCAGTATATCATCACCTCCATTTTGTGATTTATATCATTAGTTTTCGAGCTCTATACCTTAACAGGTATTTGACTTGGCCTTGGAGGAATCTAAAACATTGACATGTAGACACCTGTTTGACGGATCATTTCTCGGAGGATCGCCGAAGTGAGTGCTGCTGAGTTGGCTAACTGAAAGGAGCAGCTCCTTAACTTAACCTAAAGTTTTTCTGGACTAAAAAGGACTCCCATCTTTTTTTCTTAAATACTGTCGGGGGCAAATAGGACTCGAAGTTTTTCATTACCTATGCACAACGATATACAGACTTTCATTTATAGTTACGGACAAATTAAGGACCCTCCTGATTTTTGCCACCGGCCTAATAAAGAAAAATAAGTCATCGGACTCGATTTTGCACATCTATGCTGGGAACATTTTTTTTTTCATCAGCTAACGACTTCCGTTTAAGATATCTATTTACGATGCTGGTATTCTGTCTGTAATTCCCCAGAAAGAAACACCAGTTTAACTACAGAAAGTAAAATAGGAAGTTGGGATTCAATGTCTAGATCCAAACGGTCGTCGACTATTTGAGAGCGAATTTACAAACATATTTCAAGACGGTTAGTGTTTTTTTGACTCGTAAAGTAAGCAAACTATGACTTAATTTTCAAGACTCTAAACTGGTTTGTTATCCTAAAGAGAGCTTGTGTAGGCTCTTTAAAAGTTGGACTTCTGACACTTTTCGTCGTGCTGTGCCGATGTCCTCTTTGGTTGTCTCTTGAGCGCTGTGAACAAATTCGTTTCAGAAAATAAACTGTCAAATCCAGTTTAGAAGATGTCGACCAGGACACCGCTGTTACAAATTGATCAGGTGAGTCTTCCAAGAATTGTGAAAATTATCTTTTATGTTTTGTTTTTATGTCATGTTTTAATATGGTTCTGCTTTGTATAATATGTCAAATCTAGGTGATCGTTTCAGTTCCTGGCCTAGAATAAAATATAGGGAAGCGTGTGATGCTTTTCCTGTGTTGAGCTTTGTAATACGTCTGTGCATGTTTACTATAATCACTGAGGAAAGCCTCTTTGGCTGTTGAACTGGTTATTTTTCAATGCAGTAAACCATGTAATAAGAAAAGAATGGCTTTTTACTGAGACTGTTAACGCATCACACTTAATTATTGCTTTCCCTATTTACATCATAAAAGCACACATGCTTTTGGTTGTAATATGGTTGTTTTGTGCTCATCTTCAAAATGGATAAATGGGTTCATTCCAGGAGTGAAATCCCCCATGCTTTGCCTTTATTTCCCAGGTTGACTTGATGCTGTCACTGATTTCTTTTGTACACTCGAAAATAAAAACTTTCCAGCGAATTTTAGTTACATTTTTCTGTACCTTTTTAAGTGGTTGGAAAGACCCAAATGCAGGCTAGATGTTTTGTTGCCTTACAGTGTTCTGCTTTTAAAAAATGGTCTCTGTGGGTGAAGTCGGGTCAGTAGGTTTTTTTACTTCAGCTTCTCAATTAGTTTCCATCAATTTTAATTTTGACAAACATTGTGCCTTTCAGATGCAAGTGGACGATTTGAACTGAGGTCCATGAAATCTTGAAATCACTATCTTTTAGTTCCTTTTTTTATTTCTTAGAAATACTATTAAAGAAAAATTTCCAGGTTGAATACATGTTAAGTTCAATCAAGCGTTTTTGGTATAATTTTGAATACCACAAAAATCAATTTCGACTCGTCCCTCCTTTTCTTAAAATAAAAAAGCAAAAATCGAGGTTATAGTGAGACACTTATATTGGAGGTGAATGGGGCCAATATTTGGAGGTTTTGAAGGCAGACATATGAAGCTTATAATTTTATAAAAGCACTTCCAGTAATTCTTATAATTAATTCTTAAAATAATTGTATTATTTGAGCTGAAGAGTTGTTTAAATTGTAATTTTTACAGTGATTTTAGGATATGCCATGACATTACATCATGGCATCGAAATTGTAAAATCAGTTATAACTTCACACAGAAAAGGTTTGTAAGTGATTTTATTACACTAAAATCATGTTAACACTCATTGTTTATTTCTTGTGGCTTTCTTTTGAAATGGTGAGTAATTTAACATTCAAAAGTTGCTCCATTCACATCCATTGTAAATGCCTCTGTAACCTCAAATTTAGATTTTTTAAAACTAAAGGAGGGGCGAGTCGTTTTTTTTTTTGTGGTAATAAATGCCACAAATACTGTCGATTAAGCTAATCTTGAATTTATCCTGGAATATTCCTTTAACTCTATAATTAGGATGAGGATTGTGGGGATTGCAGGTCTCGTTCTGGTGTAAAAAAACCTAAAAAAAATTCTGATCCTTTTTCAGTGTCTTTCTTGTAAAATTGTACTAACAGTAAGCAGCTTGCACGTTAAATTTCCTAAGATTGATCTGAGTCCTATATGTAGGACATGTTTATAATAGAGATGAAATATTTGCTGAAATGTTTCATGCCAAAGCCATACCCCCAGTCTTCATGGGATTTGCTGTGTGAAAAGGTTGGCTGGCAGTTTCCCTCAACGTTTCCTGTAGATTGGGGAATCAAATAATATTCTGTTTGGCCTGATGTAGTGTAATGATTTGTAATATTCTCAGTCTGTTCTTCCATGTAAATCTGTTTTTAGATCAGATCAAGATGCTTTTATTAATTTTAAAGCAATTCTAGCATTTTAGTTGTAACTGGGTGTTTCTGGGCAAAGATTTGTAACCCTCAACTTTCAGTCTGGACTAGCATTTCCAGTTGAGCTAGGCATGGTTTGGGGAGTGTCATTGGAGGTGTTTTTGTTTTGTTTTGAATATTTACAATGTCATAGGCCTAATGATTTTTGTTTTGTTAAGATAGATCTTCATACACAAAGTGTGTTTTCAAGCTTTACCTACTCCGATACAGACAGGGTCTGTAAGGTCATGGATGAAAACGGCAACATTGTGTGATATTAACTGTTAAAGCTTTTTTTTTCTTTCATCTTGATTTTTAATTCTGCAGTCCTTTGGTGTGAGTCTTTGTCTTATCAGCCCTTTTTTCCATAAAAAAACAACATATTTTTCCATTTGACTTTATGTAAAAATGTCTCGAGTCCCAAGCGTAGTACCGGTCGTGTTTCAGCTGGTGTCTATTTGTGTACTGGCTGCTACCTCCCTGCTCTTGAAATAGTCATGATGTGGTAAAAAATAATGATAAATGACAAGCTGGCTAGCACACCCTCTTTATTTACCCCTCCCACTCATATATGCTAGTCTACTCCACTGTCTTCCCAGTTTCATACAGTTGCCCCTTTCACTGAGCCTCTGCTTTGTGACCTTCCAGCACATGGACCACTGATTTTGAACATGGTTGTGAGCAGTCGCTCAGCAACATTCCTACAGCCAGTATCCTCTTTCAGGTGTGTGTTGCGTCTTCAGGTGACTTTTGTAGCTTTGTCAGATTTTAGTCATTTACACAGACCTGAATGTCTGCTTTCGAGCCCCTGTAATGAAATACCCGCAATTCAATAGGATGTGTGCACCATGTGTAGTTGCTCTCAACAAATGGCACCTCCCCAATACCACTGTGACAAAGTTGTCACCCAGCCAACTTGTTTGTTTCTGTTTGTGTGTGCGTGCGCGCAAAGTCAGATGTATTTTCGAACCACATAGCTCTATTTGGAGTGAGAGAAGTAAGGCTGGGGTGAGAAGATGAGAGATTGCAGCAAGCATGTAAGTTTTTACATATTGATAGGTTTATATACAGATATAGGTAGGTAGATATTTTTTTATATAAATGGATAGTTAGATGAATATAGAGTGAGACTGATGGATTTAAATGGATACAAGACATTTATTTATAATATTATATGCCGTTGTTTTCTCTATATGTATATAGAAAAGTACTTTATGTAGAGTGTTATGTGCAGTTGTTTAATCTATACTGTGTGTGTGTGTGTGTGTGTGTATATATATATATATGCGTGCACCATAAATAGTTTTCATTTATCAATTAACATCATTAAAATTCCAGCTAAAGCTAAATCAATATATGGTGTGGCCACCTTTGCCTTCAAAACAGCACCAATTTTCCTAGGTACCACCTGGACACAGTTTTTCTTGGTTGTTGGCAGATAGGATGTTTCAAGCTTCTTGGAGAATTCACCACAGTTCTTCTATCTATTTAGGCTGTCTCAATTGCTTCTGTCCATTTGGGGCACTTTGGGGGCCATGACATCTCAGATCACCCTATTCTTCTATTCTAATTTATTTTATTTGCAAAAGTAATATTTGGGAGTCTAAAATACCAAACTACGTCCTATTGACACTCTAAAGCTAAATATATAAATAACATCTTAAGACAAATGTTTTTGTGAAACCTCTTAAGTGCTTAACGCTTTTGCACAGTACTGTATGTATGTGTGTATGCAATATCTCACAAGCAAGAGTGCGATATGGCCCTACATCAGCACTGGTGTGCGGCCTCGTGCTGTAGGTAATTACTGCAGTGCTGATGTAGGGCCATATAGCACGATTGCGAGTGTGAAATTGCTTATACACACACACACACACACACACACACATATATCTGATGCCTGTGCAAAAGCGTTAGGCACTTAAGATGTTTCACAAAAAAAAACATCTCAATTTTCTTTATGGAAAACAAGACAAAAACACTTGATGACTATATATTTTTTTTGCAGTGAATTTCTTTGAATTAAACTTAATAAAATGTATTTTCCCCCTTTAATTCAGTGAATGCCATTTTAGAGTTTTTTTTAAAAGATGCTTATGTCCTCTTTATTTTTAGTAAGCGCATTTACTAATGCAACCTCTTAAGTCTAGGCACAAGCTGAATAGTCGTTTAAGAGCTAATGAGTAATCATTGCAATAATTGCTGAATAATCGTTAGATTAATTGATTATCAAAATAATCGTTAGTTGCAGCCCTAATATATATATATAATATATGCACCGATCCGATACTGACGTTTTTATATGAAATGGGTACGACAAGTCCGAATCCGATACTGTGCGGTAATTTTCGTTACTGTTAAGCTCCAGAAATGCCATAAAGAACCATTATAACACAAAGTAGTTCATATGACACTGACTGTATTTTATCGAAAGCCACTTGTAGATGTGCGATAGCTCTGTGAATCACAAAAGGCTGTGTTTTATAAGTAAATATATAAAATGCACGTGCAGCTCCAGCGCGTTATTGAACACGCACGTGCACCTATTTTTAGCCTTCACTTGGTGTGCAATATTTGAACGCTACTCGCGAACAACATCTCAGATGTAGATCCTCAATAGTTTAGTTCACTTATTATATGCATTTAGAATGGCACAGGAGTGCATTTTTACCAGAATTTGAATAAGAAGCTAATTAAACTACTGTGAACTTGCTTACAAAAAGACACATACAGGACTTCCCGGAGAGTTCAGAATGTCAGAATGGAAAAGTGTGATGGTTTAAATGTTAGTTGTCATGAAAGCAGAGATATGAAATCAGTAGCTGTGTTTATTGAAAGGATGACTGAAACAGTGATGTAAACAATGCAAGAAAATCCAGTTGAGTGGCAAACAGCAGGTGAGTAATATCCAGAGAAGGTATAAACATGATGAATGGATAACTCACAACAGAGATATATATATATATATACCTACCTACCTCTCTGTTGTGAGTTATCCATTCATCATGTTTATACCTTCTCTGGATATTACTCACCTGCTGTTTATAAATTATATAGTAATATATATATATATATATATATATATACATATATATATACATTATATAGTTATATATATATACATTATATAGTTATATATATATACATTATATAGTTATATATATATACATTATATAGTTATATATATATATACATTATATAGTTATATATATATATACATTATATAGTTATATATATATACATTATATAGTAATATATCTCATGGGCTAAGGACCGTCCTTAGCCCATGAGATATATTACTATGTAATTTATTATTATCATAATTTGTTTACAAATGATATTTAAATTTAATGGTTTCTATTAAATTTCCATTCTATTTTTGTTATTCCAAAAATAACAGTGTGAATGAAAAGTGAGCTGATATCATTCAACTAAACTGAACACTAAAAGAGATCTGAATCCTTTAAAGTCCAGATACAAATTGAGAGGGGGAAAAAATGTAGTCTTTTCTACTGTTGACTTATTCTGGAATTACTGTTAATTTTGCGGCTACATTATCCAGTATACTAGTTAACAATAACATTTTTCTTAAGCTATATGTTTATTGAAATAATGAGTAGTTAGAGGTTTGCGTTTCTTTACATATTAAAGAGCACACCCAATTAGTTCCACACAATAATGTAAAGATTTTCTAAACTGATTATGCAAAAAACAACTGGAATCGGATTGGAAGAGATCCCTAATTGGTGCATCCCTAATATGTTTAATATGTATTTTCTTAATGGTTAAATAATAATAAAAAGCTGCCAACAAGAATAAAAACATTTAAACATGCATCCATTATTGTATTTTTATTTTTTTTATTTTAGCATCTTAACACTCTCCCATCTAATATGTGCAGCATTTCTAAGTGCAGACAACAGATGAACATGTGACTTATAGTTATAACTTATGCATTAGTTATGCATTGCCTGGTCAAAAAAAAAAAGTTGCCATTTGAATTTAAATAAGCAGGTACTTATGATTGTATCATTATTGCAGTGAATTATATGTTTCAGCTGGCAACAATTATTTTAAACCTATCTGATGCAGTGTGTAGCTTCTCATTTATTAAACAACCATGTCGGAAGATGTATCTCGTAGTCGTTGAAAACATGTTACTGTGTTTCAGAAGGTGCAAATTATTGGCCTCATCAAGCAAAGAAAACAACTAAGGAGATTGCTGAAATCACTGGAATTAGGTTAAGAACTGTCGAACGCATTATTGGAAGGATAGTGGTGAACCATCAGCTTCTAGGAAGAAATATGATCGGACAAAAATCTTTAATGATCATGATCAGAGATCACTAAAATGCTTGAAGTCACATTGTAAAAAATCGTAAGTAGAACACATGGCTATGTTTAATAGTGAAAGTAAGAGCATTTCCACACTCCCAATCCAACGACAACAGAACAGCGGTGTGGCCACAAGAAAGCCACTTGTTAGCGAGTCTGATAGGTAAAAAACAACTTCAGTTTTCCCTATTGCAAACCAATGGACATGTCAGGGTAAGAAGGGAAGCATTTGAAGCAATGCACCCGTCAAGCATAGTGCCCACTGTAGAAGCCTCTGGAGGTAGTGTTATGATCTGGGGTTGCTTCAATTGGTCAGGTTTAGGCTCTGTAGGGATGTTAATGATTAATCGAAAATCGATTAATTGTCGCCAAAAATGTATCAAGCGTATCGATCGTCGATTGCAGGACAAATGCATTCAGTGATCATGACAGCAGATGTTGATAAGGCTGTCTATACAGTCACCCACCGCTAGAGGCGCTTGTGCTCTGCATGTCATTATCCAGTTCACAGAAGATGATGCATTGATGCCAGGTGAAGCGGGCTTAGTGTAAACTGTTGGAGCATTTCTCTTTAAATGAACATTAATGTTTTCTGCACAAACCATGATGGTGTGTTAAAGAATAACATGACAACAAGTACTGTTTATCTCCTAGTTTCATCCCAACCTACAATTACATCAGCGATCGCCGGGAAAACACGAAGGTACATTCAGCTGACATCTCACCATCACCACAGAAGCGGTAGCCTTTGTTATGTACTGTTTATGCAGCGTATTACAATTCAAGTTCATTTCTAATAAAAAAAATATGCCTAAATGTCTGAAATATCCTCCGATCCACAACGTGAAGTTTTAATGAACTCAAATATGTATTCAAATTATATATCTTAAGTTACTACTAACATTATTTCATTAACAGTAATTAAAGGATTACCAAATTCAATCTAAACAGTCTAAATGTGTTTAAATACACTTAACTAAGCATAAAATAATCACATATCTTAAGTCTATTCATTTAAATTATATCTAAACAGTTGGCTATTTGCACATATTACTTTGAGTCCTCCATGTGCGTTTTGCGATATTAACGCTAACGATTAATTGATTGTTAATTTTCTCAACGATCGATTATGAATATGTCTGAAAATTGACATCCCTAAGGCTCAGCAGTTTTATGTGGCAATAAAATGAAATCAGCTGACTACTAGCTGAATGTGTACTGATTGACCAGGTTATCCCATCAATGGATTTTTTTCTTCCATGATGGCACAGGCATATTCCAGGAGAACAATGCCAAGATTCATTGGGCTCAATTTGTGAAAGAGTGGTTCAGAGAACCTGAGAACTCATTTTCACACATGAATTGGCCACCACAGAGTCCTGATTTTAACCCCATTGAAAGTCTTTGGGATGTGCTGGAGAAGACATTACGGAGTGTTTCAATTCTCCCGTCATCAATTCAAGATCTTGGGCAAAAATGAATGCCACTCTGGACGGAAATAAATGTTGTGATGTTGCATACGTTTTTCTAAACAATGCCACGGCTAATGTCGCTAATCAAAGCGAAAAGGTGGTCCAACGAAATAGAGTATGCAATTTTTTTTTGGCCAGTCAGTGTAAATAACATGGCATCCATTGATTATTTGACGAATATGTTACCTACAGGTGATAACTGAATATTTTAATTAGGGCTGCCCCCGACCAAAGATTTTCCTAGTCGACTAGTAGTCATTAGTTTAAGCCATTAGTTGACAAGTTGTCACACGTTTATGATATTAATTTAATTACTTATTTTTGGGGGGGCATCAGCAAATGGTCTCAGGGCTGAGAAAGAATGTCAAGTAAAATTGCTAACACTGTTCTACATTACAGATAAATACTAAACTGTAATAATGAGCCTTTTAAAATATACATTTTACAAGCGCACGCGAGCAGCAGCGACACCAGCAAAAGCGGTAATGATTCTGAATGTGTCGGAAACACCAGCTAGGAGACTGTCTGGACATTTTGTTAATTTATTGAGCGGAATGCACATTAGGGTTGTGCCGACAGACGATGATCTCGGGGATCGATGATGGTCAGAGTGATCGCCAATATCTGATGCCTTTGGCGATGTCAAGACGATAATCATCATTATTATTATCAAATTAATATTACAAATTTGCCCCATGGCACACAGACACGCGCTTGAAGAAACACTATTATTTAAGAACAGTTGACAGAAAAGCGCCTATGTGCATATGACACCCTGTTTTATATAAGCGTGCAGTCTCGTGGAACATGCGCATGTAAAAGTTTCACACTCTTTATTTCTATCTTCTGAAAAAAAATTTTCCCAAGAACATATTGTGTATTAGTGCTGTAAATGACCTCAGACATCTCAGCTCGGGAGGTGTTTTGAGTTCAGTTCACTTTATTTCCACAGAGCAGTTCATTGTGACTAAAACTCTGCACCCTATATATCTGTCATTAAAACATAAAATAATGGAAAAAACATGTTCATCTCGAATCCTGATTTTTATATCAGTGAGTATTATCATCATTATTATTTTTACATTTATAATTGCTTTTATGTCTTACTCTTTGCAAGAAAGTTTCTGCTTGATTGGACAGATACTTGCCTGATGACATGGAAAGGTGGTTACTTAATATATACACTGGCGGCCAAACGCTTGGAATAATGTACAGATTTAGCTTTTTCAGAAGGAAATTAGTACTTTAATTCACCAAAGAATACTCAGGGGTGCAGGCCTTATGGGAAGAATTGCAAAGAAAAAGCCACTTTTGAAACAGAAAAGTAAAGGTTAGAGTGGGCAAAGCAACCCAGACATTGGATAACAGATAAATGGAAAAGAGTGTTATGGTTCTTAACCCCATTGAGCATTTGTGGGATCAGCTAGACTGCAAGACAGCCACATCTATAACAAGTGCTACTGGAAGTGTGGGGTGAAATGTCACCTGAGGATCTGGACAAACTGAAAACTAGAATACCAAGGATCTGCAAAGCTGTTATTGCTGCACATGGAGGATTATTTGATAAACTCATTGTAGTTTAAAAAAATCTAATTGTAATTAATTCATTGTTATTAATGTCCTGACTGTACATTGTGATCATTTGAATGCCACTTTGGTGAATAAAAGTTAAAAAAAAATTCCATAAGAGCAAAAACTTACCTGATTCCAAAGTTTTGGCCGCCAGTGTATATATTATTATTTGATCACTTATTTTAATAGCTTTTTTGTTTAGTTTGGAGTGCAATTTCAATAAAGAAATGTATTTGTAGTTTTTCGTTTTTTAAATGTAATTTTCATTGCAAAATAACTAAAGCAATTGTATTTACAGATCCCTCAGCCAGTGTAACTGGATATAGATTTTTATATACATATATATATATATATATATATATATTAGAGCTGTCGATTTAAAAAAATTAACACATTTAATCGCATGCCCCCGGACCATAAAAAGGAAGATTCCTGAGGAATGCATGCTTGTAGTACCACCTGTTTACTCCAGAGGGCAGTAACTGAAACTTCAGCTGTATGAGCAACGCACAGTTTATACAGTGAAGAAAACGCTTCAGTAGGCAGAACAACACGTTCTTGCGTTCAAAACACATGGAGGGCAAATGCGAACTAAGGGATCTCAAGATGTTTATAGATTATTAAACTATATTTAACTTGACACAGTGACCTAAACATTTTAAGTTTATGATGCAACGAACACGAGACACTACACAAGCATGTCTGACGCAGGGTGTGGCTGGATTGAGATGGTGGAAAAATTTGAAAATTACCCTATAAATATTTAATCACAAATAAAATCAAAGAAATTTCCTTCAAACTTATTTATAAGTACTACCTCACTAATTATTTTCTTGTAGAGAGATTTAATTGTGATGTCGATATATTCTGTACATTTTGTGGTCTGCAGGTGGAAATTGTTTTTAAAATTTATTTGGGAGTTGTCCCTACTCGACTTGTTTTTGGTCTGATTTCTGCAAGATTGTTAGAGATCTTATTATTCCCAGCTTTCAACATTGTTTTGAAAATGTTTTATTCTGAAAATAAATTTATTTATAAAGCAATACCTAAGAACAATTTCCAATTTGAGTAACAAGAAAGCTGTAAAGTGTATTGAAATATGTAAACAATTTGATATTTTTATTTAAACGGTTTATTTACCTTTTTGTTGTTGTTTGTTTTAATATACCTCTTGGCTCTAGAGGTAAAAGTTTTGTAGGCATTAGTAAATAAAAATGTCTGACGCAAGTGTAATTGATGGGTCCTTAAACAAGCCCTCATAATAAATCTCCAACTGATTTACAAATTAAATTGTGAAATGGATTGCTGTGAACTGTATGCCAATGATTGACTTATGATCAATAATATGGTAGTAAACAATATATTGTATTCTAAAGCCGCTTTTTGTATTGCCTTATCATTGATTAACTCTTCTGCCAAAGAATGTGATGCATTTTAATTATCTCAATATTTTTTAAATATTTAAAGATAACTATGTATAATTATATATTGATATAAATATGCATAATCATTATATATTGAATTATTGTTATATTAGGGGCTTTCTCAGCAAATATTTATATTTGCGATTTAATCGCGATTAATTAATCGCGTGAACTTTATTTTCAGAATAAAACATTTTCAAAACAAAGTTGAAAGCTGGGAATAATATGATCTCTAACAATCTTGCAGAAATCAGACCAAAAGTCGAGTAGGGACAACTCCAAAATAAATTAAAAAATAAATTCACATATAGTGAAGGAGGGAACAAAACTAATTTATTCACACACATGATGTATTTTCCCGGACAATGAAATGCATGACCAGTAGAGAATGCACAAATGAAGTAGGTTCTTTGCCAGAAGATTTTGCCCTTCACAGCAGTTGAAAAGCCATCTTTCAAAAAGTTGAACACCACACATTTATTGCACTTAATTTTTTTCCAGTTTCATTTGAATTTGTTAAATAATTTTAAAGTTCAAAGTTTTAAATCTAGGTGTCTTGCTTTATTGTTTAGGCTTAACCCTAACCTCTGCTTACGAAAATGACCCCTAAGTACCACTTAGCGTCCAACCAGCAGTAATATTGTTGATTTGAACTTGAATAATTAATTACTGCGTGGACCAGTCGTGTAAACGATCATGTCTGTCTGTCACTGACTGCGTGACTTCACCATTTCCCGTGGAGTTTACTTTTTCTGCGACATTCTGACCAGTCAAAACTTGGTTGACCAAGACACTTCTCATTGATTAATGTTTGGTCAAATATTAAGGGGCAGCCCTAATTTGAATAATTTCCACTGCACAGTCTTTTTGCGCAGTTTACATTACAACCTTATTCAAAAATTAAACCACTGCAGCGAGCATGAAATAAAGCATTGCAGGAATGAAGGAAGCTGTAAACTGGCATCTCTCGTGCTCTCTCTTGCTTGCCTGCTTGCACTCTCTCTCCTAGCTCATCAGTTTTCCCCACGGTGGATTATGGGCAGGAGAGTGGTACATCGGCTCTACACTCGAAATCATTGCATTGTGGGTAAGGATGAGTGAACAAATGTAGGGAACGAGATTTTCACTTAGAATTCGGACCCCAATACAAAATGGCCAACACCCCAAAAAAGCACTTTATTGTGCGTAGGGGGTGATTTCGGACAGCATGTGAAGGTGAAATGCAGGCTTTTAGGTTATAGCAATGCTAATAAGTCATTTATGGAATAATATACTTGCAGCAGACCCCAAACAGTGATTTTCAGTTGGTTTGTTCGTGTTAGACATTGTCCCATTAAAAAAAAAAAGAACCCCTCTTGGATGTTTGTCAGCTTTGACATCAGTGTAATTGTTGGCTGTGACAAATTATGGAACTGATCTTGCACTCAAAGCGGCTTCTGAGTTCTCATTGAACAATCTGAGAACTCACTATAACCGGTTCCAGTGATGACGTTATGAGACGTCCAGATGAATTATTAGCCTAGTAGCAGAATGTCCTAAATTAAAGGTTGTGTTCTGTTTATGGGAAGCTGGATCATCTGGTTGGTTTTCCTACTGGTGCTAGATTTAAGAAAGTAAAGGTGCTAGGCAAAATAGATTTTTCTAAGAGACTGGTAGTGCTAGTTCACCTTTAGCTCATTAAAGCACAGTGTGTTTGTGTTCGCCCTTATTCTAAAGAATTTCCTGTAGTTCTACAGAGGGATTTGAATAGATGAGCTTATGTCCACTTTATGCTGTTTTATTTGTGATTTGAAAGAGCAGGATTAACCCTAGTAAGGCCATATCATCGGCAGAAGTAGTGGGTTTTATGGTGGATATTTACTGAATCAGTGTGCCATTGAACTTCAATGCATTGATTTATGCAGATGTTGTGAAATCATGACAGATCTCCTTGCTTTTATCCTGCCTTAACTAATCGGGGCTACTGTTTGGGGCTATCCTCCTGAAATCCAAAAAAGGAAGGGATTTCTAGAAGGAAATTTAAGGATTGTGCCCACACACATTACAGATCATTATAGATGCTATGGATGCATGTAGTAGAAAGTGAAACTGTTGCTCTGTAATCATATCAAAGACTGTAAATCTTTTAAAAAAACATCATCAGATTTACATTTGAACAATCTAATGCTTAATCGATCTCTGAAAGGATTTATAGAATTACAGAATCTTCAAGTAGCTTAGGCCTACTCGTAATAGTGAAATGAAAAATGTAGGTGGAGGGTCCTGGCAATAAACTTCTAAAAGTTTCAAATTACAGAAAAGTATGCCTTTAACACAAACATATCATGACAGCACTTTAATGCTGAGTATACAAATCACAAAAACAAATATTTAGTCTAGGGATTCACCAATACAAATATATGGACCCTTTTCACAGACCTGTTCTGACGCGTTTCCGCCTTCAACAACGTAAATGTTGCAAACTTTATATTTCCAATTTTATAAATATTTAGTGTAAATTTATAACATTGTACTTTGGAATAAGTTTTAAAAAAAGGTGTCTTGCTTTATTGTTTAGGCTTAAGCAAATGGTAAAGCAAAAATTTTAATTGCTGTGGTCCCCCATTCACCGGCATTCAAGTTAATCCAACTAAGACGACAGACGTGTTAAAAGGGTCCATTAGTTAATTAGAATAAGATTTGCCGATACTGATCTGTTTGGTGGTTCTGTTTTTGTATTCTACCTTGTTTCAAATGTGAGAAAAATAGTCAGTAATGGATTTTATTATTATTATATACTCCAAATCGCGATGTCACTACCCGATCCAGTTATCAAAACTGCTCAATTAATTGAGCAGCTTGAGTGCAGAACTGGTGCGTTTATACGTGCAACGTTCTCAAACATGCAGCACAGATAATTTTCACAATCGCCACTACCCAGATCAATTATTAGCACAACGCGTAGACCATTATAAACAACATTTGTGAGAAGCTTGGGATTTTTTTTTTACATAATTAATCGTAACAATCATGAAAGCCCTTAAACAGACAGTTAATCGTCATTATTGTGAGAGCCCCAAAACTGTCAATTAATCATCATAATCACAATTTATAGTTTCAAGGGCACACTTAACACTGATATGGCTGGGGTTGAAATTGGGTTTGACACCCTTGCTCTAAACATTCTATACAAACATTTTAAAAGAACACATGTGAAAATAATCGGGTCTTATCTGCTTAAAAGGCTACAACTTTAGGATTTGTTTATTCAAATGTTTTTATATTCTGTATATACTTTTAGCGTTGTATCATTATCTGCAGACTCAAGAGTAGAGCAGTATTGAAGTTGCCATTTGTTGCAGACATGTATAATCATCCAGCAGTAACTACCATTGTGATAATGACGTTTATTTAACAATCTGATCAAAATACCAGCCAACACCTATCTTTTGTCTGAGGTAGAGATGAGCACACTAACAATCAGCTTTTAATTATTGTATCTTTTAATGATTGTACTCTTTAATCTTCCCTTTAAAGTTTTCCTGTGATGACATCATTCTTTTAACCTTGAAAGTTTGACTAATTGTACTTGTAGATGAGTTGAAGTGGAGAAACCTTCAGAGTTGCACAGTCTGTAGTTGTTCTTTCCGCTCCCACTCTGTTCCATTGTCTTGGATCCCAGCTGTCCGGGCATGTCAGTTCTCGTTTCCAGAGAGCCTCTTGAAGGCCTCCTCTCACTCCGGCAGCCACTCCTCCTGACAAACCCAGACACGTTGCTTCCTGTATGTGTCCTGAACTTTGCAATAAACCCAAATCATTTTGGGGATTTTCTCCTCTGTCTCTCTCTCTCTCCTATATCACTGTACTTCCGGGAATTTGCTCAACTTCCTGTTGTGCAGCAGGCTTTGAGGAAGCTGCTTTTCTCAGCTTGAACCCCTGGAGAGATCTGCATGTGGGTCTTATTTTTAGGCCAATACCTCCTGGCCTCTGAAATCCTCCTCGGGGTTATTCATCGTCGGCTATCAACACCGTGCTTTGACTTTGAAACCAGCATGGAATATCTGTCTTCACCTTCGTCATGAGCCTTTGACTGGATTAAACTCCTCACAGTGGAAAAAGGAGTCATTATTCTAATCAACCACATTTTGCAGTTGTTATGCTTCTCAAAATAAGGCAGGTCTCCCTCTGTTTTTATCTGTTAAGTCTAATCTTTTCTCTGTTAGGAGTTAATTATGCAAGATTTTTTTCTCCCTTGCTTTATATGTGTTCAAGGTCATCTCTGAGGTGTGACTGATATTGATGCTTAGTTTTAGTGTCATCACGTATCAGGTTTTTCAGTGGGGTTTGTAAGGGAAGGGGTAACCTGGTCAGTTACCATATATGTAAAGGTAATGACAGGACTTTTTATTTTTTTTACTTGTGATTCCAAATGATAATTTAACAAAGAGGTCTTTCAAATCTTGGACCATTTAAAGGTCTGAATCCCCCAGTCAAAAGGGGCCAAATAAAGTCCCAGTCTGCAGATATAGTGGGACTTCAACTGTGTGATGGATCCTTCTCTGGATAGATCCCCATCATGTAAAGGCTTAAATATACTATACATAAGAAATCGAAGAACAAACTGGTGACGTCATTTAGAACTAAATCTGTCCAAAAAGACGGTTTTTGCATTAATTTCGGTGGTTCAGCTCATTCTGTTTGTTCAGTCAGTCAAAATCAGTCAACGAGAACACACCAATGAGTAGAGTTATCAGGAAGGTGGTGCAAATTTACTTACATCTGTATGATTGTTCACGTGGAGAAATTTTCCAAGACCATGTCATGTGAGTTTTGTTTTGTTTAATTTGTGTACAAAAGAAATAAAATCTACTCAAATACTCAAGTGCCCATTCAATAATGTGCCATCTGCAGTGAAAGCCATTTACACATCTGCCCAAAGTAAGCCTACCATCATTCTTTTGACTTTATTCTGCACAATAACTCTTTTATACACTGTCCTTTAGTGGTGCACCGATCAGAAAAATTGAGGCTGATACCGATATTATTATTATTATTATTATTATTATTTTGTATTTTTATTATTATTTTTTTTTTAACACTAAGCTCGGCCAAGACAGATTTTTTTTGGTGACTGACTCTTCAAAGTGTCCTTTGCCACACTTTTACAAGTTATATTGTGCAGTTTATTTATGCCCACTCACAAAAGTTACATGTGTTAACATTATTTAACAACATTTCTGTAGTTAACATGAACTAATGAACTTAATGTTAATTACAACATATACATTTTTAAAATCAAAAATGTTATTAGTTAACATTAATGCACTATGAACTAACAATGAACGATTGTAATTTTAATAACTATTACAATTGATAAAGGCTGTAAAAATATATTAATTGTTTGTTCATGATACCTAATGCATTAACTAATGTTGAATAAATGAAACCCTTTTTATTGTGTTACCAAAATTACATTAAAATTACATTAATTGTGAATTGCTAACATTTATTTGTTTTGAAACATTTATGAATAGTTCTGTTGTAAAAAGTCATTGTGATAGCTTGTAAGTGGTAAAAACCATGAGAGCATCACATAAATCAGAAAATATGAAACGTATATAAATTACAAGCTAAAACTGCTCCAGTGAGAAATCATTAATATATATGATTTGATTACTGTCTTTGGCATTTTGCTACAACAAAAGTCACTAATTATTAAGCAAATGTGTGAAGACCCGGTGCCGTTATGGTTAAAATGTCATTTCTGTGATTAGTGGTAATGTGACCAACATTAATCTTGTTTAAATTGGGATCCTCATAGAATAGCACTGAGATGAGTGATCAATGAGATACTAAGAGCACCTGGAGAGTAGTGCCCGACTGATATATTGGTGTATGTATAATATATGCCAACCGATATATCAGTATCGGTGTATGTTTACCGAAATCCGCAGATATGAAAACTTTTTTCTCATAACATATAATGCAGAAAACAATGCTTTAGAATTGGTGTCATAACGTAGTTTGTCCAGCAGAACGCACTCAATTTACAGAACTGACTCTGGGTGGCTCTGCAGACAGGGCGTAGTTAAGCGGTGTCTTCTTGGTAAGATACTAGTTCATGAAATACATACTGGAAAGTTAATAAACAATGACCCCATAATTTTCCAACATTAACCCTGTCCCTTACAACCATGTCACTCATGTTTATCACATCTGTTTGCTGTTGGCCAGCTATAGTTTTTCAGGGCAGTCAGTAATGTAGCAGATTAAAAGGTAAGAATCATAGCATCTTTTGCAGCTCGGCAGACAATGGTGCGGTCATGTATTGTGTCTGTCGAGTGTTGATTTCATGCTATGTTGTTACCTAGTTGGTGAGACGCAATACTGGAAAGTAAATAAAGTCCATCTTTTACTCTCCGAGATAGAGCCTATAGCTAACTTGCTAACCACGTAGCTACTTTCATTGCTTGTAAGTTGAGTGGAAGCCAATGTGTAAACGTGTATTCACCCCACTGTTCTGTTCAGGATTTGCAGTTTGGTATCCTGTCAACCGAACAATTCCGTTCGTTGCGTTTATAAAATGTAATATTTAAAAGTCTAGTTTTCCACCGTTGAAAGTTTCCCCTGAACTTGTTTAGCAGAATACGGTGTAACACTGCTGCCACTGTTTTCTCGGCTGGTGTAAATGCTTCTTGTTTTACAATCTGCCCCTTATTGACTGGCAGTATTACAATAGTCAGCATTTGACTGATACTAAACATACAGTATTGATGTTTATTTAGCTATTTATTGTATTTTTATTTCTTTTCTCAGTTATTTTCTAGAATTGTTGACAATGGACAATTATTATAGTCCAATATTCTTTGATATAACCATTTGAGAAAGCAGCCTTCTGAGTACCTTTGTATATTCATATTCATATCAGTGCACAATCCACATAGAAAAGGTCTATTTTCATTCCAGCTCAAAAACGAACTATCGGCCACCATATCGTAATCGATTAATTAATTTTCCCTCTCTAAAATCGGTATATATATCGGTCTCAAAAATCCCATATCAGTCGGGCTCTACTGGAGAGTGTGCATGTTTGATTGACACCGAGTAAGCATATTGAAGGGAGTTAAGCTGAAAGTGCTCAAACAGTCTATCACTCTACAGAAAGTCTGATTATCACAACTCAAGTTACATCACGTATACTAAGATTTGTATGTTTAATTTGTTTTTATACCCGTTTGCAGTCTCTTAATCATCTCCTGGTCACAGTGCAGCAAGTCAGATTTACTACCGTAATGTCTCTAAAAATGGGCAACTTAATATTCATACACGTGTAATTCTTATATATCTTTTTTTAAAACAAACCTGCATATTCAACTGAAATAGAATGTCTCAAAGTTGAAATTCGTGAATACTTAGAATTGCCAACAATTCACCCTCCAGAGGCCACACTGTCTTTATTCAAGGACTGAGAATGTGCTCATTCATTAGAGTAGCAGTGTATGTTTGATTCCCTGCATGCTGCAATAAAGATCAGCCCTGATTCTAGGCAAGATCGTCCGATCGCAGACTTAAGATGGTGTTGATCGATCGGCATACATACATGATCTTTGCAGCAGTATTTGTGTCATCATAAATTACAATAACAGAGTGTAATCTGCGCATAGCGGTTAATATAGCGTTTAATAGACTTTTTTTTTTTATGTATATGTGTGTATACATGCATGCATGCATACATACAGTGGATATAAAAAGTCTACACACCCCTCTTAAAATGTTCTAGTGATGTAAAAGAATGAGACAAAGATAAATCATGTCAGAACTTTTTCCACATTCCAAATCCACAATGTGACCTATAACGTGAACAATTCAATTAAAAAACAAAAAAAAAACACAATAACCTGGTTGCATAAGTGTGCACACCCTTAAACTAATACTTTGTTGAAGCACCTTTTGATTTTATTACAGCACTGTCTTTTTGGGTAGGAGTCTATTAGCATGGCACATCTTGACGTGGCAATATTTGCCCACTCTTCTTTGCAAAAGCGCTCCAAATCTGTCAGATTGCGAGGACATCTCCTGTGCACAGCCCTCTTCAGATCACCCCACAAATTGTTCAATTGGATTCAGGTCTGGGCTCTGGCTGGGCCATTCCATAATGTTAATCATCTTCTGGTGAAGCCATGCTTTTGTGGATTTGGATGTGTGCTTTGGGTTGTTGTCGTGCTGAAGGGTGAAATTCCTCTTCATCTTTCTAACAGACGCCTGAAGGTTTTGTGCCAAAATTGCCTGGTATTTGGAACTGTACATAATTCCCTCCACCCTGACTAAGGCCCCGGTTCCAGCTGAAGAAACAGCCCCAAAGCATGATGCTGTCACCACCATGCTTCACTGTGGGTATGGTGTTCTTTGGGTGATGTGCAGGGTTGTTTTTGCGCCAGACATACCTTTTTGGAATGGCCAAAAAGTTCAACCTTGGTTTCATCAGACCATAACACATTTTCCCACATGCTTTTGGGAGACTTGATGTTTGTTTTTTGAAAACTTCAGCCGGGCTTGGATGTTTTTCTTTGTAAGAAAAGGCTTCCGTCTTGCCACCCCACCCCACCCCATAGCCCATTCATGTAGATTGTTGTCACACGTTCAAAGCCACAGATTTCATTGCAAAATTGAGCAATAAGCCTGACTATACTGTTTTAAATGTAGTAAATCACTTAATGTTACCCTTTTGTTTTGGTTTTTAACTGTTGTATAAAATCAGTGTCACATTTGAAATCGTGTGGATAGTCGGGAAACATTGCGTCAACATTAAAAACACCGCTGGGATATCAGCCTGCATTTTGTTCGCACAAACAGCGCAAGCGGCTCGTGACAGAACACAGGCCGACTGAATGACACTTCAATTTAAGTTGACAATCTCAAATGAAGATTGCTGAACTCCAGCTCGTCTGTTTTCAGATCATCCGCGCTTCTTGCGTTAGAAAGCGCGCGAGCATGATTGCCAGATACTATTGAAAAGACCGGGTAGAAAACATGTTCTTTTAACAGAAAAGCTCTGATTTGGGGTTTAAATTATTGAATTCTGGCATTAAACTGAAACGTTCCCACTTCAGACGACAAACTACGCTTGGCTACTATCTTGTTCTGCAATTCACTTGCCTAGTAACCATAGTAACGGTGCGCATGCTTTCGCGCTTTCTGCTATGACGTGGAGTGCGGGATGCACTCAACGTTGCATGAATTTTTAATTAGCCTGCATTAGTAACAGTTAATTTTGTTATGGTATGAACTTAATTCTAGTAAAGGCAAAAAATATATAATACCCTTGTAACGAAATCCAAGACTTTGTATACCAAATCCAAAGCTTTTAAGGCCTTAATTTGAGATTATTTTTCAATGCTTTTAAGATCCTGCGGGTACCCTGGTTAATGTGTCTTGTCCCCTCACAATGACAGTAAATTAATTATTAGGCTACATTACATCAGTCACGTCACATAGTGGTCTATTTTCAGTTAAAAATGGCGAAAATAGACAAAAGTTTATTAATTTGCCTGATTATTTTTGTGATTCGTTTAACATTTATGACCTAAAAAAACTGTTAAATAGCAAATGTTTAGTTTAGCAACTTACATCTTATCTCGCACTTGACCGACCGTAAACTGAAGCGCGTCGATTCGCTCCTTTACTGTCGAGTCGCTCTGCTAAAATTCGCGCTGTGAACATAAAGCCTGCCTACTTTGATTTGATTGGTCATCTCAAATATTCTGACATTGACGAGCAGTGACAGACCAATGAGGCTCAGATGAACACACACACACACACACACGCTCGGTGCCGCTGCGGAAGAACACGCTGATAACAAGACTGAAGCGAACACGAAGGCTTATCACATATTTAAAGATGGAAAGGGAGAAAACAGGACACAGTAACACGGCGAATATCGCTCATATATTTTTTTGACGACGTAGTTAAGGCGGCAGGCGTGTGTTGCTTAGGCGGCCGCCTTAGTTTCAAAGTGCTGCGGGAAACCCTGCAGAAGTATATTGAGGCCTTAACTCGAGAATTATTTAATGCACACCTTAATAACTCTAATTTAGTGGCCGATAGAGATTCATATTTTCATTTGACACATGGGGGTAAAACACCTATTCACCCACTGTCTCTCAGGCTGTGACACGTTAAAACGTATCTTGCGGCCAGTGCTGCTGTGTGTCCCTCTCCAAGAATTATATTGATTTGTTCTTGTTCTGTCATGGTTATAAATGTGTCTGTTGTTTGTTAATTTATCTATATAAATGTCCCTTGTAGTTAGAAATTTTGGGCAGTGAAGCAGAAAGTGCACCTCTGTCACAACCTCACCTGTCGTACATTGAGCACACACACTTTCTTCTCTGGGTAACCATGTTTTTCTGTGTCTGCCTCTCTCGATGGCGAGACTGTGCTCACTGAGCCTGTACTTGCTCAGGATCTGTCTCTGCTTTGTATCTCTGACAGTCAGGAGATACTCTTCCAATTCATACTTTGATTTTAGAGTCTGATAGAATTGTAATTTGCTTTGTGTTTTAGTTTCTTGATCACAATGTTCCAGATAGGTGATTTTGAGATAGTCTGATGGTTGTAAAGCAGTGCTGGTCTGAGGCTGGTTAGTGGTTAATGAGTCTCCGAAACAGCTGACTGAGGGGACTTTTTTCAGGGTTCAGTTCTTGGGTTTATACCACTTTATAATGTAGCGACTATGTGGGACTTTATTTTAAATGCATCCAAAAATTTAGAGATCTTTTTTGTATGTTAATAATCAATGGGAATCGTCTTAATTCTGCCCTACATGCATTATTGGGTGTTTCCCTTTGTAATTTAAAAATTAATTTGCAGAATTCTGTGTGTAGGATTTCTGTTGGATGTTTGTCCCATCTAGTGTAGTTCTGACTCTCTCACTGCCATCAATGCTCAGTCTCCCCTGAGTTCTGATTATATGCACCTGCATATCATTAGTGGCTAATCAAGGACTGTATATATATATACACCCTGTTTTCACACACACTCTTTGTCTGTTCTCATCAATAGTATCTCTGAGACTCCACACCTTTCTACCATGTCAAACATAACTTTTTCTTCAATATTGCCAGCAAATATCATAAGACTGTTGTGAGTTATCCGTTCATCATGTCAGTACCTTCTCTGTATATTACTCACCTGCTGTTTGCCACGCTACTCAACTGGATTTTCTTGCAATGTTTACGTCACTGTTTCAGTCATCTGTTCAATAAACACAGCTACTGAGTTCATATCTCTGCCTCTGTGACACCTTTAACTTTTAAACCCTCACACTTCTATTTTAACATTCGGAACTCTCCGGGAAGTCCTGTATGTGTCTTTTTGTAAGCAAGTTCACAGTAGTTTAATTAGCTGCTTATTCAAATTCTGGTAAAAAATGCACCTCCGGTGCCATTCTAAATGCATATTATAAGTGAACTGAACTATTGAGGATCTACATCTACTATCGTTCGTGAGTAGCTCTCAAATATTGCGCACCACGTGAAGGTTAAAAATAGCTGCGAGTGTGTGTAAACAGAGCAGCACCATTCAATAACGGACTGGAAATGCGCATGCATGCAAGTGGCTTTCAATAAAATGCATTAGTCATATGAACTCTTGTGTTGTAATGGTTGTTTTATGCCATTTTTGAACGAACTGAGCTTCGTTCAGTTTTGAGGATCAAAACCAACCCTCAATTAGCGTTCTTATTGGACAGGTAAGCTTATAAGAAATATAGTGCCATGATGATCGATCAGTGTAATTCTAGCTAAACTACAATAACACATGAAATGTATGCTAGTCAATGTTCAAGATAATGCAAAAAGACCCATTCATTAGTGTAACTTGGTTATACAGAAAACTCTTTTATTATAAAATGATAGCGCATCGATATATCAGAATGATAGTTGTGATAGAATCACATCATTACTGAATTGTTAACATATTTATAATGTACAGTCTATTTTATAAACCGCTACTGTCATTATCCACCAAATTTATCTAACAGCTATTGATAAAGCTGGCTAGCTATTAGTGTTGTCAAAAATATCGATATTTCAATAAATATCGATACTGAAATATCTGAACGGTACCAATACTAATTTCCCTAAGTATCGATACTAGCCGAGCTGTCACTTTCACTTCTCTCCAAAGGCGCGTTGACAAACACCACACACACTCGCACTCCTCTCATTCGCTCTGGTTAAATAGCAAAAGTGAAGTGAATGTAAAGATGGCGAGTGCATGCGGCGCTCACGACCAGTTTTGTTTGATAAAGAACACAGCAGGAGTGCTATCTGGAAATATTTTTGATATGAAGCCAGACATCCCAAGTCTCCCGGAAGTTCCGGAGTCTCCCGCGATATTGATAGCTTCTCCCTGATGCCCGCAATTTAGTTCAAATCTCCCGAATCTATAGCGCACATGCGAGACAGAACATACTGCACGCATAACATAGATAGCGCACACAACATACATAAGCGTGCACGGCAGAGAGGGAGAGAGCGAGAGACCTTATGAAAGCTAGTCAACCCCAACCCCCCTTGACGTTTAAGTATCTTTTGTTGACATTGAGATTTGATTTGACTTGGAAATACAAAAGATTGCACTTTTTATTTACTTGCACTTTATTGGTTTTTGAATGTATGGCAATCTGAGAGGCTTTTGAACAAGTGCAATACCTCAGGACATTTTGTTCATGTAAAATATACCTCATTGTCATGTTCTAGACAGTTCTACCCTCTTAATATTGTGGCAGTTTTTTTCTCTGTGGTATCGAAAATGGTATCGAATATCGATATTTTTCAAGGTATCGTATCGAAGTTAGAAATTCTAGTATCGTGACAACACTACTAGCTATAATGCCGACATGGGCTATCATAAAAATTCAGTCAATGTATTATGCAAAGAAAAGTGATTACTTCAGTCTTGCATAGTCAGACCTATATCCACACTTCTGTTTCAGCACTGGAGAGTCAAATATAATATACAGTCTCAAAGTTTGTTGCAAAACAATCATAACTTATGTTTAAATTGTTACCTCATCTGTCTGCATGTTGGTGAATCACGTTGTCTTCTGTACATTACGTCATTGTTTTTGGCCGATGCTCGCATCACTATGGAGTGTGTGCACGAGCAACATGTAGCTGGCTGCAGTTTCATTAATGGCCACAGGTGTCATTAATAACAAGGGTTTCTGAATCTTGTATACTGCACCTTTAATAGAGCATTAACCTTAACCTTATTTGTTCAGGAGAACATTACACTCGCTTTTTTGTGGGGTTTTCCACTGTGGGTAGAACCTGGTACCTGATACTTTTTTAGTACCACCTCGGTCGAGGTTCCAAGCAAGCTGAGCCGATACTAAATGTGATGTCAAAATTCTGCAGATCACTGATTGGTCAGGGAGAATAGTCACTACCAGCGTCACTGGATATCCGACACGAGACTTCAACCCACTAGTTTTAAAGTTAGTAACAGTGATAGCAGTAGCATTTGTTCACGCAACTTTCGAATTGTGAAAAAGAAATGGCTGTGCGCAACATCACGCCGTGGTCAATAAATGAGGTGCAGATGGTCCACACGTTAGCGACGAGCGAAACGTAAAAGGCTCTGAGGAAGTGTCTCAGCTGTTGGCTGCACACGGCTACCACCAGTCTCGCAATGTTTGTTGCATGCTCTCACAAATTGCGATGTCAGAGCACCCAGCCCATTAAGACATAGAGAAAGATTCAAATGAAGCTTTAATTAAAGTTAGTAATGTTGGTTTTGCGAATTGTTTTCACCAAAACTTGCTGTTAAGCAAGATGGATGAATTCATAATATTTACTCAGATTCCATTATTTTTATTATTTGTATAATTATAATTTCTGGTTTTATAGTTATTAGTGTAATTTAATAGTTGCTTAAAAATAACAATTATAATTCTTCAAATAGGGATTATAAATTCATTGATATTAGTTAAATGTGAAGGCAAGTGTTAAAATAAATGACATGTACACATAATTTTATATATATATATATATATATATATATATATATATATATATATATATATATATATATATATATATATATACACACAGTGCCTTACATAAGTGTTCAGACCCCTGACCAATTCTCTCATATTACCGAATTACAAATGGTACACCTGAAATTTCATTCTGATTCATATTTTTATTTTAGAAGGGGGGATATTTTCATGATAAATAAAAAAACTGAAATATCTTGAATAAATATTCAATCCTTACACATTAATATTTGGTTAAGCCACCTTTTGCTGCAATAACTGCTTTTAAGTGTGTTTTGCCCATCATCCTTGGCAGATTTGCTCCAGGTTGTTCAGGTTCGTTTGGCGATGCTTGTGGACTGCAATTTTCAAATAGTGCCACTAATTCTCAATAGGATTGAGATCAGGACTTTGACTGGGCCACTGTAGTATATTTATTTTTTTGTTCTTGAGCCACTCCAATGTTGCTTTGGCCTTGTACTTATTATCATTGTCATGCTGAGAGGTGAATATCCTCCCAAGCTTCAGTTTTTTTTAGTGGACTGAAGCAGGTTCTCTTGCAGTAGTTCCCTATATTTTGCTCCATCCGTTCTTCTTTCAGTTCTAACAAGATGCCTAGTCCCTGTTGATGAGAAGCATCCCCACAGCATGATACTGCCACCACCATACTTCACTGTAGGGATGGTGTGTCTTGAGGCATAGGAAGTGTTGTGTTTGCGCCACACATGGCACTTTGAGTTTTGTCCAAATAGGTCTATCTTGGTCTCATCTGACCACAAAATCTTCTCCCATATTGCAGCTGGGTCACTCGTGCTTTCTGGCAAACTCCAGACGTGCTTTCAGATGGTACTTTTTGAGTAATGGCTTCTTTCTTGCCACACTTCCATACAGGCCAGCGTTATGCAGTCCTCTTGATATGGTTGACTGGTGCACCATACTCCACTCCCAGCCACTGAACTCTGTAGCTCCTTTAAAGTGATTGTTGACCTCTCTGTGGCTTCTCTGAAAAGTTTTTTGTTAGAGTGCTGAGTTGAGGGATGGCCTTTTCTTGGCAGTGCCCGGGTGGTGTGGTGCAAGTTCCTTTTCCTGATTATTGATCCAACTGTGCTCACTGGGATATCCAAACATTTGGATATTATTTTGTACCTTTTCCCTAATCTATGCATTTTTATTACTTTATCTCTAACTTCTGTGGAATGCTCTTTGGTCTTCATTTTCCTTCAGATTCACATCATGACCAATGATCCTTCAACAATTTTTTTTTATTTATTTTTTTTATCCAGAAAATGTGATTGCAACTTTAATTATTCATTCATTGGATGCTAATCGCAAAGTAATTGTGTATAATAAAATATTATTATAGTAATTAGGGCTGTCAATTTAACTTGTTAATTCAGTGTGATACATTTTCAAAAAAATAACGCGTTTTTACGCATTTTCTACAAATGATCGCAATGCCCAGACCGTAATAAAGAAGATTCCTGAGAAATGCAAGCTTGTAGTACCACATGTTTACTCCAGAGGGCAGTAAGTGAAACTTCAGCTGTATGAGAAACACACAGTTTATGCATTGAATAAAACAACCCTTCAGATTGCAGCACAACACAAATATGAATTATGTTCTTGTTTTCAAAACACTTGGAGTGCAAATTCGAACTAAGGGATCTCCAAGATGTGTTCCAAGTATTAAACTATATTTATCTTGACACAGTGACCTAAACATTTTATGTTTATGACGCAACGCACCCGAGACGCTACACAAGCATGTCTGATGCAGCTGTTCATTGACGGGACCTTAAACAAGCCCTCATAATAAATCTCAAACTGATTGACAAATTCACTTGCAAAATGGATTGCTGTAAACTGTATGCGAATGATTGGCTTACGATCAATAATATGGTAGTAAACAATACATTGTATTCTAAAGCCACTTTTTGTATTGTCTTATTGATTAACTGTTCTGCCTCAAGAATGTAATGCCTTTTAAGTATCTGAATATTTTATTTATATATATATGTGTGTGTGTGTGTGTATTTTATATATATATATATATATAAATTTTAAATATTTAAAGATAACTGTATAATTATTTAATCAATAATTATTGTTGGGGCTTTCTCAGCAAATATTTGTATATGCGATTATTTGCAATTAATTAATCGGGACACCATGTAATTAATTTTATAAAAAATTTGAATCAATTGACAGCCCTAATAGTAATATCTATTGCTGGGAATCCATCATTTCCACCTTCACGGCTGGATAGGCGTTTTCTACAGTGGATGGAGCTTAGTATAAGTGCTATTGTTGATCTTTACATTTTTAATTTTTTTGTTTCCTCACATTTTCTGCTTTATTTTAAAGAACATTTGAAGAGTTGTAACTCATTTGTGAATGTTTTTTATTATTATTATTTTTTTCTCAGTGCATTTTTGTATTCTCTGAATTGACAGAAAATGAGACTATTGAATTGCATTGTTGCAATCCTACTTTTCCAATAAAAATCTTATTTGACAAAAGAAAGGTCAAATTTTGTCATGCAAAAGTGGTGTAATTCCATAAACGTACTGTGGTAAACCCTTTGGTTTTATGAAAAATTATGTAATTAACCATTTACCAGCATTATAAAAGGTTTTCACTCCTATTGAAAGAGACATTGTTTTAGTTTCTTGAACCGTTTCAAGTCCCTAGAATAAATAACACCTTGAGAGCTGCTATGCAAATTCATCTTTCTCCACAAGTGTGTCAGAGTTGGTAGGATATGTGTCAACTATACCACAAACTTATCGATCACTTAGAGTCTTGAAATTCTGAGTTTCTGTAGACTATTGCCATCAGTTGACTAAGGGCACCCTCAGCACACTGACATACAGATACAATCCAGACTGCAGGGACAGACCAATCACATGG